>NW_027469534.1:0-107421 GCF_051020765.1 Lasioglossum baleicum
TCGGCTAGCCTGCGGATGCATCCTCTCGCACGTGTTTTTGCTCGACTAGCCTGCGGGATGCATCCTCTCGCACGTGTTTTTGCTCGACTAGCCTGCGGGATGCATCCTCTCGCACGTGTTTTTGCTCGACTAGCCTGAAGGACGCATCCTCTGGCACGTGTTTTTACTCGACTAGCCTGCGGGATGCATCCTCTCGCACGTGTTTTTACTCGACTAGCCTGCGGGAAGCTCCTCTTGCACGTGTTTTACTCGACTAGCATGCAGGATGCATCCTCTCGCACGTGTTTTTACTCGACTAGCCTGCGGGGAAGCATCCTCTCGCACGTGTTTTTACTCGACTAGCCTGCGGGGAAGCATCCTCTCGCACGTGTTTTTACTCGACTAGCCTGCGGGATGCATCCTCTCGCACGTGTTTTGCTCGACTAGCCTGCGGGATGCATCCTCTCGCACGTGTTTTTGCTCGACTAGCCATGCGCATCCCAAAAAACCTGCGCATGCGCATCCCAAAAAACCTGAGCATGCGCATCCCAAAAAACCTGCGCATGCGCATCCCACAAAACCTGCGTATGCGCATCCCACAAAACCTCGCACGTGTTTTTACTCGACTAGCCTGCGGGATGCATCCTCTCGCACGTGTTTTTGCTCGACTAGCCATGCGCATCCCAAAAAACCTGCACATGCGCATCCCAAAAAACCTGCGCATGCGCATCCCACAAAACCTCGCACGTGTTTTTACTCGACTAGCCTGCGGGATGCATCCTCTCGCACGTGTTTTTGCTCGGCTAGCCTGCGGGATGCATCCTCTCGCACGTGTTTTTGCTCGACTAGCCATGCGCATCCCAAAAACCTGCGCATGCGCATCCCACAAACCTCGCACGTGTTTTTACTCGACTAGCCTGCGGGGATGCATCCTCTCGAACGTGTTTTACTCGACTAGCCTGCGGGATGCATCCTCTCGCACGTGTTTTTACTCGACTAGCCTGCGGGATGCATCGTCTCGCACGTGTTTTTACTCGACTAGCCTGCGGGATGCATCCTCTCGCACGGGTGTTTTTGATCGACTAGCCATGCGCATCCCAAAAAATCTGCGCATGCGCATCCCACAAAACCTGCGCATGCGCATCCCACAAAACCTCGCACGTGTTTGTGCTCGACTAGCTGCGGGATGCATCCTTTCGCACGTGTTTTTACTCGACTAGCCTGCGGGATGCATCCTCTCGCACGTGTTTTTGCTCGACTAGCCTGCGGGATGCATCCTCTCGCACGTGTTTTTGCTCGACTAGCCATGCGCATCCCAAAAAACCTGCGCATGCGCATCCCAAAAAATCTGCGCATGCGCATCCCACAAAACCTGCGCATGCGCATCCCACAAAACCTCGCACGTGTTTGTGCTCGACTAGACTGCGGGATGCATCCTCTCGCACGTGTTTTTGCTCGACTAGCCATGCGCATCCCAAAAAACCTGCGCATGCGGCATCCCACAAAACCTAGCACGTGTTTTACTCGACTAGCCTGCGGATGCATCCTCTCGCACGTGTTTTTACTCGACTAGCCTGCGGATGCATCCTCCCGCACGTGTTTTTGCTCGACTAGCCATGCGCATCCCAAAAAACCTGCGCATGCGCATCCCACAAAACCTGCGCATGCGCATCCCACAAACCACGCACGTGTTTTTACTCGACTAGCCTGCGGGATGCATCCTCTCGCTCTTGTTTTTACTCGACTAGCCTGCGGGATGCATCGTCTCGCACGTGTTTTTACTCGACTAGCCTGCGGGATGCATCCTCTCGCACGTGTTTTTACTCGACTAGCCTGCGGGATACATCCTCTCGCACGTGTTTTTGCTCGACTAGCCTGCGGGGATGCATCCTCTCGCACGTGTTTTTTGCTCGACTAGCCTGCGGGATGCATCCTCTCGCACGTGTTTTTACTCGACTAGCCTGCGGGAAGCATCCTCTTGCACGTGTTTTTACTCGACTAGCCTGCGGGATGCATCCTCTCGCACGTGTTTTTACTCGACTAGCCTGCGGATGCATCCTCTCGCAAGTGTTTTACTCGACTATCCTGCGGGAAGCATCCTCTTGCACGTGTTTTTACTCGACTAGCCTGCGGGATGCATCCTCTCGCACGTGTTTTTACTCGACTAGCCAGCGGGATGCATCCTCTCGCACGTGTTTTTACTCGACTAAGCCTGCAGGATGCATCCTCTCGCACGTGTTTTTACTCGACTAGCCTGCGGGATGCATCCCCTCGCACGTGTTTTTGCTCGACTAGCCTGCGGGATGCATCCTCTCGCACGTGTTTTTGCTCGACTAGCCTGCGGGATGCATCCTCTCGCACGTGTTTTTGCTCGACTAGCCTGCGGGATGCATCCTCTCGCACGTGTTTTTACTCGACTAGCCTGCGGGATGCATCCTCTCGCACGTGTTTATGCTCGACTAGGCATGCGCATCCCAAAAAAACCTGCGCATGCGCATCCCAAAAAACCTGCGCATGCGCATCCCACAAAACCTGCGCATGCGCATCCCACAAAACCTCGCACGTGTTTTTACTCGACTAGCCTGCGGGATGCATCCTCTCGCACGTGTTTTTACTCGACTAGCCTGCGGGATGCATCCTCTCGCACGTGTTTCTACTCGACTAGCCTGCGGGATGCATCCTCTCGCACGTGTTTTTACTCGACTAGCCTGCGGGATGCATCCTCTCGCACGTGTTTTTACTCGACTAGCCTGCGGGATGCATCGTCTCGCACGTGTTTTTACTCGACTACCCTGCGGGATGCATCCTCTCGCACGTGTATTTGCTCGACTAGCCATGCGCATCCCAAAAAACCTGCGCATGCGCATCCCACAAAACCTCGCACGTGTTTTTACTCGACTAGCCAGCGGGATGCATCCTCTCGCACGTGTTTTTACTCGACCAGCCTGCAGGATGCATCCTCTCGCACGTGTTTTTACTCGACTAGCCTGCGGGATGCATCCTCTCGCACGTGTTTTTGCTCGACTAGCCTGCGGGATGCATCCTCTCGCACGTGTTTTTGCTCGGCTAGCCTGCGGGATGCATCCTCTCGCACGTGTTTTTGCTCGACTAGCCTGCGGGATGCATCCTCTCGCACGTGTTTTTGCTCGACTAGCCTGCGGGATGCATCCTCTCGCACGTGTTTTTGCTCGACTAGCCTGCGGGACGCATCCTCTGGCACGTGTTTTTACTCGACTAGCCTGCGGGATGCATCCTCTCGCACGTGTTTTTTACTCGACTAGCCTGCGGGAAGCATCCTCTTGCACGTGTTTTTACTCGACTAGCATGCAGGATGCATCCTCTCGCACGTGTTTTTACTCGACTAGCCTGCGGGAAGCATCCTCTCGCACGTGTTTTTACTCGACTAGCCTGCGGGAAGCATCCTCGCACGTGTTTTTACTCGACTAGCCTGCGGGATGCATCCTCTCGCACGTGATTTGCTCGACTAGCCTGCGGGATGCATCCTCTCGCACGTGTTTTTGCTCGACTAGCCATGCGCATCCCAAAAAACCTGCGCATGCGCATCCCAAAAAACCTGAGCATGCGCATCCCAAAAAACCTGCGCATGCGCATCCCACAAAACCTGCGTATGCGCATCCCACAAAACCTCGCACGTGTTTTTACTCGACTAGCCTGCGGGATGCATCCTCTCGCACGTGTTTTTGCTCGACTAGCCATGCGCATCCCAAAAAACCTGCACATGCGCATCCCAAAAAACCTGCGCATGCGCATCCCACAAAACCTGCGCATGCGCATCCCACAAAACCTCGCACGTGTTTTTACTCGACTAGCCTGCGGGATGCATCCTCTCGCACGTGTTTTTGCTCGGCTAGCCTGCGGGATGCATCCTCTCGCACGTGTTTTTGCTCGACTAGCCATGCGCATCCCAAAAAACCTGCGCATGCGCATCCCAAAAAACCTGCGCATGCGCATCCCACTAAACCTCGCACGTGTTTTTACTCGACTAGCCTGCGGGATGCATCCTCTCGAACGTGTTTTTACTCGACTAGCCTGCGGGATGCATCCTCTCGCACGTGTTTTTACTCGACTAGCCTGCGGGATGCATCGTCTCGCACGTTGTTTTTACTCGACTAGCCTGCGGGATGCATCCTCTCGCTCGTGTTTTTGATCGACTAGCCATGCGCATCCCAAAAAATCTGCGCATGCGCATCCCACAAAACCTGCGCATGCGCATCCCACAAAACCTCGCACGTGTTTGTGCTCGACTAGCCTGCGGGATGCATCCTTTCGCACGTGTTTTACTCGACTAGCCTGCGGGATGCATCCTCTCGCACGTGTTTTTGCTCGACTAGCCTGCGGGATGCATCCTCTCGCACGTGTTTTGCTCGACTAGCCATGCGCATCCAAAAAACCTGCGCATGCGCATCCCAAAAATCTGCGCATGCGCATCCCACAAACCTGCGCATGCGCATCCCACAAAACCTCGCACGTGTTTGTGCTCGACTAGACTGCGGGATGCATCCTCTCGCACGTGTTTTGCTCGACTAGCCATGCGCATCCCAAAAAACCTGCGCATGCGCATCCACAAAACCTAGCACGTGTTTTTACTCGACTAGCCTGCCGGGATGCATCCTCTCGCACGTGTTTTACTCGACTAGCCTGCGGGATGCATCCTCCCGCACGTGTTTTTGCTCGACTAGCCATGCGCATCCCAATAAAACCTGCGCATGCGCATCCCACAAACACCTGCGCATGCGCATCCCACAAAACCACGCACGTGTTTTTACTCGACTAGCCTGCGGGATGCATCCTCTCGCTCTTGTTTTTACTCGACTAGCCTGCGGGATGCATCGTCTCGCACGTGTTTTTACTCGACTAGCACTGCGGGATGCATCCTCTCGCACGTGTTTTTACTCGACTAGCCTGCGGGATACATCCTCTCGCACGTGTTTTTGCTCGACTAGCCTGCGGGATGCATCCTCTCGCACGTGTTTTTGCTCGACTAGCCTGCGGGATGCATCCTCTCGCACGTGGTTTTTACTCGACTAGCCTGCGGGAAGCATCCTCTTGCACGTGTTTTTACTCGACTAGCCTGCGGGATGCATCCTCTCGCACGTGTTTTTACTCGACTAGCCTGCGGGATGCATCCTCTCGCAAGTGTTTTTACTCGACTAGCCTGCGGGAAGCATCCTCTTGCACGTGTTTTTACTCGACTAGCCTGCGGGATGCATCCTCTCGCACGTGTTTTTACTCGACTAGCCAGCGGGATGCATCCTCTCGCACGTGTTTTTACTCGACTAGCCTGCAGGATGCATCCTCTCGCACGTGTTTTTACTCGACTAGCCTGCGGGATGCATCCCTCGCACGTGTTTTTGCTCGACTAGCCTGCGGATGCATCCTCTCGCACGTGTTTTGCTCGACTAGCCTGCGGGATGCATCCTCTCGCACGTGTTTTTGCTCGACTAGCCTGCGGGATGCATCCTCTCGCACGTGTTTTTACTCGACTAGCCTGCGGGATGCATCCTCTCGCACGTGTTTTTGCTCGACTAGCCTGCGGGATGCATCCTCTCGCACGTGTTTATGCTCGACTAGCATGCGCATCCCAAAAAACCTGCGCATGCGCATCCCACAAAACCTCGCACGTGTTTTTACTCGACTAGCCTGCGGGATGCATCCTCTCGCACGTGTTTTTACTCGACTAGCCTGCGGGATGCATCCTCTCGCACGTGTTTCTACTCGACTAGCCTGCGGGATGCATCCTCTCGCACGTGTTTTTACTCGACTAGCCTGCGGGATGCATCGTCTCGCACGTGTTTTTACTCGACTAGCCTGCGGGATGCATCCTCTCGCACGTGTTTTGCTCGACTAGCCATGCGCATCCCAAAAAACCTGCGCATGCGCATCCCAAAAAATCTGCGCATGCGCATCCCACAAAACCTGCGCATGCGCATCCCACAAAACCTCGCACGTGTTTGTGCTCGACTAGCTGCGGGATGCATCCTCTCGCACGTGTTTTTGCTCGACTAGCCTGCGGGATGCATCCTCTCGCACGTGTTTTTGCTCGGCTAGCCTGCGGGATGCATCCTCTCGCACGTGTTTTTGCTCGACTAGCCTGCAGGATGCATCCTCTCGCACGTGTTTTTGCTCGACTAGCCTGCGGGATGCATCCTCTCGCACGTGTTTTTTGCTCGACTAGCCTGCGGGACGCATCCTCTCGCACGTGTTTTTACTCGACTAGCCTGCGGGATGCATCCTCTCGCACGTGTTTTTACTCGACTAGCCTGCGGGAAGCATCCTCTGCACGTGTTTTTACTCGACTAGCATGCAGGATGCATCCTCCTCTCGCACGTGTTTTACTCGACTAGCCTGCGGGAAGCATCCTCTCGCACGTGTTTTTACTCGACTAGCCTGCGGGAAGCATCCTCTCGCACGTGTTTTTACTCGACTAGCCTGCGGGATGCATCCTCTCGCACGTGTTTTCGCTCGGACTAGCCATGCGCATCCCAAAAAACCTGCGCATCCCAAAAAATCTGCGCATGGCGCATCCCACAAAACCTGCGCATGCGCATCCACAAAACCTCGCACGTGTTTGTGCTCGGACTAGCCTGCGGGATGCATCCTTTCGCACGTGTTTTTACTCGACTAGCCTGCGGGATGCATCCTCTCGCACGTGTTTTTGCTCGGCTAGCCTGCGGGATGCATCCTCTCGCACGTGTTTTGCTCGACTAGCCATGCGCATACCAAAAAACCTGCGCATGCGCATCCAAAAAACCTGCGCATGCGCATCCCACAAAACCTGCGCATGCGCATCCCACAAAACCTCGCACGTGTTTTTACTCGACTAGCCTGCGGGATGCATCCTCTCGCACGTGTTTTTACTCGACTAGCCTGCGGGATGCATCCTCTCGCACGTGTTTTTACTCGACTAGCCTGCGGGATGCATCGTCTCGCACGTGTTTTTACTCGACTAGCCTCGCGGGATGCATCCTCTCGCACGTGTTTTTGATCGACTAGCCATGCGCATCCCAAAAAACCTGCGCATGCGCATCCCAAAAAATCTGCGCATGCGCATCCCACAAAACCTGCGCATGCGCATCCCACAAAACTCGCACGTGTTTGTGCTCGACTAGCCTGCGGGATGCATCCTTTCGCACGTGTTTTTACTCGACTAGCCTGCGGGATGCATCCTCTCGCACGTGTTTTGCTCGACTAGCCTGCGGGGATGCATCCTCTCGCACGTGTTTTTGCTCGACTAGCCATGCGCATCCCAAAAAACCTGCGCATGCGCATCCCAAAAAATCTGCGCATGCGCATCCCACAAAACCTGCGCATGCGCATCCCACAAAACCTCGCACGTGTTTGTGCTCGACTAGACTGCGGGATGCATCCTCTCGCACGTGTTTTTGCTCGACTAGCCATGCGCATCCCAAAAAACCGCTGCCTTGCGCATCCCACAAAACCTGCGCATGCGCATCCCACAAAACCTCGCACGTGTTTTTACTCGACTAGCCTGCGGGATGCATCATCTCGCACGTGTTTTTACTCGACTAGCCTGCGGGATGCATCCTCCGCACGTGTTTTTGCTCGACTAGCCATGCGCATCCCAAAAAACCTGCGCATGCGCATCCCACAAAACCTGCGCATGCGCATCCCACAAAACCTGCGCATGCGCATCCCACAAAACCTCGCACGTGTTTTTACTCGACTAGCCTGCGGGATGCATCCTCTCGCACGTGTTTTTACACGACTAGCCTGCGGGATGCATCGTCTCGCACGTGTTTTTACTCGACTAGCCTGCGGGATGCATCCTCTCGCACGAGTTTTTACTCGACTAGCCTGCGGGATACATCCTCTCGCACGTGTTTTTGCTCGACTAGCCTGCGGGATGCATCCTCTCGCACGTGTTATTGCTCGACTAGCCTGCGGGATGCATCCTCTCGCACGTGTTTTTACTCGACTAGCCTGCGGGAAGCATCCCTCTTGCACGTGTTTTTACTCGACTAGCCTGCGGGATGCATCCTCTCGCACGTGTTTTTGCTCGACTAGCTGCGGGATGCATCCTCTCGCACGTGTTTTTGCTCGACTAGCCTGCGGGATGCATCCTCTCGCACGTGTTTTTGCTCGACTAGCTGCGGGATGCATCCTCTCGCACGTGTTTTTACTCGACTAGCCTGCGTAATGCATCCTCTCGCACGTGTTTTTGCTCGACTAGCCTGCGGGATGCATCCTCTCGCACGTGTTTATGCTCGACTAGGCATGCGCATCCCAAAAACCTGCGCATGCGCATCCCAAAAAACCTGCGCATGCGCATCCCAAAAAACCTGCGCATGCGCATCCCACAAAACCTGCGCATGCGCATCCCACAAAACCTCGCACGTGTTTTTACTCGACTAGCCTGCGGGATGCATCCTCTCGCACGTGTTTTTACTCGACTAGCCTGCGGGATGCATCCTCTCGCACGTGTTTCTACTCGACTAGCCTGCGGGATGCATCCTCTCGCACGTGTTTTTACTCGACTAGCCTGCGGGATGCATCGGCTCGCACGTGTTTTTACTCGACTAGCCTGCGGGATGCATCCTCTCGCACGTGTTTTTGCTCGACTAGCCATGCGCATCCCAAAAAACCTGCGCATGCGCATCCCAAAAAATCTGCGCATGCGCATCCCACAAAACCTGCGCATGCGCATCCCACAAAACCTCGCACGTGTTTGTGCTCGACTAGCCTGCGGGATGCATCCTCTCGCACGTGTTTTTACTCGACTAGCCTGCAGGATGCATCCTCTCGCACGTGTTTTTGCTCGACTAGCCTGCGGGATGCATCCTCTCGCACGTGTTTGTGCTCGACTAGCCTGCGGGATGAATCCTCTCGCACGTGTTTTTACTCGACTAGCCTGCGGGATGCATCCTCTCGCACGTGTTTTTGCTCGACTAGCCTGCGGGATGCATCCTCTCGCACGTGTTTATGCTCGACTAGGCATGCGCATCCCAAAAAACCTGCGCATGCGCATCCCAAAAAACCTGCGCATGCGCATCCCACAAAACCTGCGCATGCGCATCCCACAAAACCTCGCACGAGTTTGTTACTCGACTAGCCTGCGGGATGCATCCTCTCGCACGTGTTTTTACTCGACTAGCCTGCGGGATGCATCCTCTCGCACGTGTTTCTACTCGACTAGCCTGCGGGATGCATCCTCTCGCACGTGTTTTTACTCGACTAGCCTGCGGGATGCATCGGCCTCGCACGTGTTTTTACTCGACTAGCCTGCGGGATGCATCCTTTCGCACGTGTTTTTGCTCGACTAGCCTGCAGGATGCATCCTCTCGCACGTGTTTTTGCTCGACTAGCCTGCGGGATGCATCCTCTCGCACGTGTTTGTGCTCGACTAGCCTGCGGGATGCATCCTCTCGCACGTGTTTTTACTCGACTAGCCTGCGGGATGCATCCTCTCGCACGTGTTTTTGCTCGACTAGCCTGCGGGATGCATCCTCTCGCACGTGTTTTTACTCGACTAGCCCTGCGGGATGCATCCTCTCGCACTTGTTTTTTGCTCTACTAGCCTGCGGGATGCATCCTCTCGCACGTGTTTTTGCTCGACTAGCCTGCGGGATGCATCCTCTCGCACGTGTTTTTACTCGACTAGCCTGCGGGAAGCATCCTCTTGCACGTGTTTTTACTCGACTAGCCTGCGGGATGCATCCTCTCGCACGTGTTTTTACTCGACTAGCCTGCGGGATGCATCCTCTCGCACGTGTTTTACTCGACTAGCCTGCGGGAAGCATCCTCTTGCACGTGTTTTTACTCGACCAGCCTGCGGGATGCATCCTCTCGCACGTGTTTTTACTCGACTAGCCAGCGGGATGCATCCTCTCGCACGTGTTTTTGCTCGACTAGCCTGCGGGATGCATCCTCTCGCACGTGTTTTTGCTCGACTAGCCATGCGCATCCAAAAAACCTGCGCATGCGCATCCCAAAAAACCTGCGCATGCGCATCCCACAAAACCTGCGCATGCGCATCCCACAAAACCTCGCACGTGTTTTTACTCGACTAGCCTGCGGGATGCATCCTCTCGCACGTGTTTTTACTCGACTAGCCTGCGGGATGCATCCTCTCGCACGTGTTTTACTCGACTAGCCTGCGGGATGCATCGTCTCGCACGTGTTTTACTCGACTAGCCTGCGGGATGCATCCTCTCGCACGTGTTTTGATCGACTAGCCATGCGCATCCCAAAAACCTGCGCATGCGCATCCCAAAAAATCTGCGCATGCGCATCCCACAAAACCTGCGCATGCGTCATCCCACAAAACCTCGCACGTGTTTGTGCTCGACTAGCCTGCGGGATGCATCCTTTCGCACGTGTTTTTACTCGACTAGCCTGCGGGATGCATCCTCTCGCACGTGTTTTTGCTCGACTAGCTGCGGGATGCATCCTCTCGCACGTGTTTTTGCTCGACTAGCCATGCGCATCCCAAAAAACCTGCGCATGCGCATCCCAAAAAATCTGCGCATGCGCATCCCACAAAACCTGCGCATGCGCATCCCACAAAACCTCGCACGTGTTTGTGCTCGACTAGACTGCGGGATGCATCCTCTCGCACGTGTTTTTGCTCGACTAGCCATGCGCATCCCAAAAAACCTGCGCATGCGCATCCCACAAAACCTGCGCATGCGCATCCCACAAACCTCGCACGTGTTTTTACTCGACTAGCCTGCGGGATGCATCATCTCGCACGTGTTTTTACTCGACTAGCCTGCGGGATGCATCCTCCCGCACGTGTTTTTGCTCGACTAGCCATGCGCATCCAAAAAACCTGCGCATGCGCATCCCACAAAACCTGCGCATGCGCATCCCACAAAACCTGCGCATGCGCATCCCACAAAACCTCGCACGTGTTTTTACTCGACTAGCCTGCGGGATGCATCCTCTCGCACGTGTTTTTACACGACTAGCCTGCGGGATGCATTCGTCTCGCACGTGTTTTACTCGACTAGCCTGCGGGATGCATCCTCTCGCACGAGTTTTTACTCGACTAGCCTGCGGGATACATCCTCTCGCACGTGTTTTTGCTCGACTAGCCTGCGGGATGCATCCTCTCGCACGTGTTATTGCTCGACTAGCCTGCGGGATGCATCCTCTCGCACGTGTTTTTACTCGACTAGCCTGCGGGAAGCATCCTCTTGCACGTGTTTTTACTCGACTAGCCTGCGGGATGCATCCTCTCGCACGTGTTTTTGCTCGACTAGCCTGCGGGATGCATCCTCTCGCACGTGTTTTTGCTCGACTAGCCTGCGGGATGCATCCTCTCGCACGTGTTTTTGCTCGACTAGCCTGCGGGATGCATCCTCTCGCACGTGTTTTTACTCGACTAGCCTGCGGGATGCATCCTCTCGCACGTGTTTCTACTCGACTAGCCTGCGGGATGCATCCTCTCGCACGTGTTTTTACTCGACTAGCCTGCGGGATGCATCGGCTCGCACGTGTTTTTACTCGACTAGCCTGCGGGATGCATCCTCTCGCACGTGTTTTTGCTCGACTAGCCATGCGCATCCCAAAAAACCTGCGCATGCGCATCCCAAAAAATCTGCGCATGCGCATCCCACAAAACCTGCGCATGCGCATCCCACAAAACCTCGCACGTGTTTGTGCTCGACTAGCCTGCGGGATGCATCCTCTCGCACGTGTTTTTACTCGACTAGCCTGCAGGATGCATCCTCTCGCACGTGTTTTTGCTCGACTAGCCTGCGGGATGCATCCTCTCGCACGTGTTTGTGCTCGACTAGCCTGCGGGATGCATCCTCTCGCACGTGTTTTTACTCGACTAGCCTGCGGGATGCATCCTCTCGCACGTGTTTTTGCTCGACTAGCCTGCGGGATGCATCCTCTCGCACGTGTTTATGCTCGACTAGGCATGCGCATCCCAAAAAACCTGCGCATGCGCATCCCAAAAAACCTGCGCATGCGCATCCCACAAAACCTGCGCATGCGCATCCCACAAAACCTCGCACGAGTTTTTACTCGACTAGCCTGCGGGATGCATCCTCTCGCACGTGTTTTTACTCGACTAGCCTGCGGGATGCATCCTCTCGCACGTGTTTCTACTCGACTAGCCTGCGGGATGCATCCTCTCGCACGTGTTTTTACTCGACTAGCCTGCGGGATGCATCGGCTCGCACGTGTTTTTACTCGACTAGCCTGCGGGATGCATCCTTTCGCACGTGTTTTTGCTCGACTAGCCTGCAGGATGCATCCTCTCGCACGTGTTTTTGCTCGACTAGCCTGCGGGATGCATCCTCTCGCACGTGTTTGTGCTCGACTAGCCTGCGGGATGCATCCTCTCGCACGTGTTTTTACTCGACTAGCCTGCGGGATGCATCCTCTCGCACGTGTTTTTGCTCGACTAGCCTGCGGGATGCATCCTCTCGCACGTGTTTTTACTCGACTAGCCTGCGGGATGCATCCTCTCGCACTTGTTTTTGCTCTACTAGCCTGCGGGATGCATCCTCTCGCACGTGTTTTTGCTCGACTAGCCTGCGGGATGCATCCTCTCGCACGTGTTTTTACTCGACTAGCCTGCGGGAAGCATCCTCTTGCACGTGTTTTTACTCGACTAGCCTGCGGGATGCATCCTCTCGCACGTGTTTTTACTCGACTAGCCTGCGGGATGCATCCTCTCGCACGTGTTTTTACTCGACTAGCCTGCGGGAAGCATCCTCTTGCACGTGTTTTTACTCGACCAGCCTGCGGGATGCATCCTCTCGCACGTGTTTTTACTCGACTAGCCAGCGGGATGCATCCTCTCGCACGTGTTTTTACTCGACTAGCCTGCAGGATGCATCCTCTCGCACGTGTTTTTACTCGACTAGCCTGCGGGATGCATCCTCTCGCACGTGTTTTTGCTCGACTAGCCTGCGGGATGCATCCTCTCGCACGTGTTTTTGCTCGACTAGCCTGCGGGATGCATCCTCTCGCACGTGTTTTTGCTCGACTAGCCTGCGGGATGCATCCTCTCGCACGTGTTTTTACTCGACTAGCCTGCGGGATGCATCCTCTCGCACGTGTTTTTGCTCGACTAGCCTGCGGGATGCATCCTCTCGCACGTGTTTATGCTCGACTAGGCATGCGCATCCCAAAAAACCTGCGCATGCGCATCCCAGAAAACCTGCGCATGCGCATCCCACAAAACCTGCGCATGCGCATCCCACAAAACCTCGCACGTGTTTTTACTCGACTAGCCTGCGGGATGCATCCTCTCGCACGTGTTTTTACTCGACTAGCCTGCGGGATGCATCCTCTCGCACGTGTTTCTACTCGACTAGCCTGCGGGATGCATCCTCTCGCACGTGTTTTTACTCGACTAGCCTGCGGGATGCATCGGCTCGCACGTGTTTTTACACGACTAGCCTGCGGGATGCATCCTCTCGCACGTGTTTTTGCTCGACTAGCCATGCGCATCCCAAAAAACCTGCGCATGCGCATCCCAAAAAATCTGCGCAAGCGCATCCCACAAAACCTGCGCATGCGCATCCCACAAAACCTCGCACGTGTTTGTGCTCGACTAGCCAGCGGGATGCATCCTTTCGCACGTGTTTTTACTCGACTAGCCTGCAGGATGCATCCTCTCGCACGTGTTTTTGCTCGACTAGCCTGCGGGATGCATCCTCTCGCACGTGTTTTTGCTCGACTAGCCTGCGGGATGCATCCTCTCGCACGTGTTTTTACTCGACTAGCCTGCGGGATGCATCCTCTCGCACTTGTTTTTGCTCTACTAGCCTGCGGGATGCATCCTCTCGCACGTGTTTTTGCTCGACTAGCCTGCGGGATGCATCCTCTCGCACGTGTTTTTACTCGACTAGCCTGGGGGATGCATCCTCTCGCACGTGTTTTTACTCGACTACCCTGTGGGATGCATCCTCTCGCACGTGTTTTTGCTCGACTAGCCATGCGCATCCCAAAAAACCTGCGCATGCGCATCCCAAAAAACCTGCGCATGCGCATCCCACAAAACCTGCGTATGCGCATCCCACAAAACCTCGCACGTGTTTTTACTCGACTAGCCTGCGGGATGCATCCTCTCGCACGTGTTTTTGCTCGACTAGCCATGCGCATCCCAAAAAACCTGCGCATGCGCATCCCAAAAAACCTGCGCATGCGCATCCCACAAAACCTGCGCATGCGCATCCCACAAAACCTCGCACGTGTTTTTACTCGACTAGCCTGCGGGATGCATCCTCTCGCACGTGTTTTTACTCGACTAGCCTGCGGGATGCATCCTCTCGCACGTGTTTCTACTCGACTAGCCTGCGGGATGCATCCTCTCGCACGTGTTTTTACTCGACTAGCCTGCGGGATGCATCGGCTCGCACGTGTTTTTACTCGACTAGCCTGCGGGATGCATCCTCTCGCACGTGTTTTTGCTCGACTAGCCATGCGCATCCCAAAAAACCTGCGCATGCGCATCCCAAAAAATCTGCGCATGCGCATCCCACAAAACCTGCGCATGCGCATCCCACAAAACCTCGCACGTGTTTGTGCTCGACTAGCCTGCGGGATGCATCCTTTCGCACGTGTTTTTACTCGACTAGCCTGCAGGATGCATCCTCTCGCACGTGTTTTTGCTCGACTAGCCTGCGGGATGCATCCTCTCGCACGTGTTTGTGCTCGACTAGCCTGCGGGATGCATCCTCTCGCACGTGTTTTTACTCGACTAGCCTGCGGGATGCATCCTCTCGCACGTGTTTTTGCTCGACTAGCCTGCGGGATGCATCCTCTCGCACGTGTTTATGCTCGACTAGGCATGCGCATCCCAAAAAACCTGCGCATGCGCATCCCAAAAAACCTGCGCATGCGCATCCCACAAAACCTGCGCATGCGCATCCCACAAAACCTCGCACGTGTTTTTACTCGACTAGCCTGCGGGATGCATCCTCTCGCACGTGTTTTTACTCGACTAGCCTGCGGGATGCATCCTCTCGCACGTGTTTCTACTCGACTAGCCTGCGGGATGCATCCTCTCGCACGTGTTTTTACTCGACTAGCCTGCGGGATGCATCGGCTCGCACGTGTTTTTACTCGACTAGCCTGCGGGATGCATCCTTTCGCACGTGTTTTTACTAGACTAGCCTGCAGGATGCATCCTCTCGCACGTGTTTTTGCTCGACTAGCCTGCGGGATGCATCCTCTCGCACGTGTTTGTGCTCGACTAGCCTGCGGGATGCATCCTCTCGCACGTGTTTTTACTCGACTAGCCTGCGGGATGCATCCTCTCGCACGTGTTTTTGCTCGACTAGCCTGCGGGATGCATCCTCTCGCACGTGTTTTTACTCGACTAGCCTGCGGGATGCATCCTCTCGCACTTGTTTTTGCTCTACTAGCCTGCGGGATGCATCCTCTCGCACGTGTTTTTGCTCGACTAGCCTGCGGGATGCATCCTCTCGCACGTGTTTTTACTCGACTAGCCTGCGGGAAGCATCCTCTTGCACGTGTTTTTACTCGACTAGCCTGCGGGATGCATCCTCTCGCACGTGTTTTTACTCGACTAGCCTGCGGGATGCATCCTCTCGCACGTGTTTTTACTCGACTAGCCAGCGGGATGCATCCTCTCGCACGTGTTTTTACTCGACTAGCCTGCAGGATGCATCCTCTCGCACGTGTTTTTACTCGACTAGCCTGCGGGATGCATCCTCTCGCACGTGTTTTTGCTCGACTAGCCTGCGGGATGCATCCTCTCGCACGTGTTTTTGCTCGACTAGCCTGCGGGATGCATCCTCTCGCACGTGTTTTTGCTCGACTAGCCTGCGGGATGCATCCTCTCGCACGTGTTTTTACTCGACTAGCCTGCGGGATGCATCCTCTCGCACGTGTTTTTACTCGACTAGCCTGCGGGATGCATCCTCTCGCACGTGTTTTTGCTCGACTAGCCTGCGGGATGCATCCTCTCGCACGTGTTTATGCTCGACTAGGCATGCGCATCCCAAAAAACCTGCGCATGCGCATCCCAGAAAACCTGCGCATGCGCATCCCACAAAACCTGCGCATGCGCATCCCACAAAACCTCGCACGTGTTTTTACTCGACTAGCCTGCGGGATGCATCCTCTCGCACGTGTTTTTACTCGACTAGCCTGCGGGATGCATCCTCTCGCACGTGTTTCTACTCGACTAGCCTGCGGGATGCATCCTCTCGCACGTGTTTTTACTCGACTAGCCTGCGGGATGCATCGGCTCGCACGTGTTTTTACTCGACTAGCCTGCGGGATGCATCCTCTCGCACGTGTTTTTGCTCGACTAGCCATGCGCATCCCAAAAAACCTGCGCATGCGCATCCCAAAAAATCTGCGCAAGCGCATCCCACAAAACCTGCGCATGCGCATCCCACAAAACCTCGCACGTGTTTGTGCTCGACTAGCCAGCGGGATGCATCCTTTCGCACGTGTTTTTACTCGACTAGCCTGCAGGATGCATCCTCTCGCACGTGTTTTTGCTCGACTAGCCTGCGGGATGCATCCTCTCGCACGTGTTTTTGCTCGACTAGCCTGCGGGATGCATCCTCTCGCACGTGTTTTTACTCGACTAGCCTGCGGGATGCATCCTCTCGCACTTGTTTTTGCTCTACTAGCCTGCGGGATGCATCCTCTCGCACGTGTTTTTGCTCGACTAGCCTGCGGGATGCATCCTCTCGCACGTGTTTTTACTCGACTAGCCTGGGGGATGCATCCTCTCGCACGTGTTTTTACTCGACTACCCTGTGGGATGCATCCTCTCGCACGTGTTTTTGCTCGACTAGCCATGCGCATCCCAAAAAACCTGCGCATGCGCATCCCAAAAAACCTGCGCATGCGCATCCCAAAAAACCTGCGCATGCGCATCCCACAAAACCTGCGTATGCGCATCCCACAAAACCTCGCACGTGTTTTTACTCGACTAGCCTGCGGGATGCATCCTCTCGCACGTGTTTTTGCTCGACTAGCCATGCGCATCCCAAAAAACCTGCACATGCGCATCCCAAAAAACCTGCGCATGCGCATCCCACAAAACCTGCGCATGCGCATCCCACAAAACCTCGCACGTGTTTTTACTCGACTAGCCTGCGGGATGCATCCTCTCGCACGTGTTTTTGCTCGGCTAGCCTGCGGGATGCATCCTCTCGCACGTGTTTTTGCTCGACTAGCCATGCGCATCCCAAAAAACCTGCGCATGCGCATCCCACAAAACCTGCGCATGCGCATCCCACAAAACCTCGCACGTGTTTTTACTCGACTAGCCTGCGGGATGCATCCTCTCGCACGTGTTTTTACTCGACTAGCCTGCGGGATGCATCCTCTCGCACGTGTTTTTACTCGACTAGCCTGCGGGATGCATCGTCTCGCACGTGTTTTTACTCGACTAGCCTGCGGGATGCATCCTCTCGCACGTGTTTTTGCTCGACTAGCCATGCGCATCCCAAAAAACCTGCGCATGCGCATCCCAAAAAATCTGCGCATGCGCATCCCACAAAACCTGCGCATGCGCATCCCACAAAACCTCGCACGTGTTTGTGCTCGACTAGCCTGCGGGATGCATCCTCTCGCACGTGTTTGTACTCGACTAGCCTGGGGGATGCATCCTCTCGCACGTGTTTTTACTCGACTACCCTGTGGGATGCATCCTCTCGCACGTGTTTTTGCTCGACTAGCCATGCGCATCCCAAAAAACCTGCGCATGCGCATCCCAAAAAACCTGCGCATGCGCATCCCACAAAACCTGCGTATGCGCATCCCACAAAACCTCGCACGTGTTTTTACTCGACTAGCCTGCGGGATGCATCCTCTCGCACGTGTTTTTGCTCGACTAGCCATGCGCATCCCAAAAAACCTGCACATGCGCATCCCAAAAAACCTGCGCATGCGCATCCCACAAAACCTGCGCATGCGCATCCCACAAAACCTCGCACGTGTTTTTACTCGACTAGCCTGCGGGATGCATCCTCTCGCACGTGTTTTTGCTCGGCTAGCCTGCGGGATGCATCCTCTCGCACGTGTTTTTGCTCGACTAGCCATGCGCATCCCAAAAAACCTGCGCATGCGCATCCCAAAAAACCTGCGCATGCGCATCCCACAAAACCAGCGCATGCGCATCCCACAAAACCTCGCACGTGTTTTTACTCGACTAGCCTGCGGGATGCATCCTCTCGCACGTGTTTTTACTCGACTAGCCTGCGGGATGCATCCTCTCGCACGTGTTTTTACTCGACTAGCCTGCGGGATGCATCGTCTCGCACGTGTTTTTACTCGACTAGCCTGCGGGATGCATCCTCTCGCACGTGTTTTTGCTCGACTAGCCATGCGCATCCCAAAAAACCTGCGCATGCGCATCCCAAAAAATCTGCGCATGCGCATCCCACAAAACCTGCGCATGCGCATCCCACAAAACCTCGCACGTGTTTTTACTCGACTAGCCTGCGGGATGCATCCTCTCGCACGTGTTTTTGCTCGGCTAGCCTGCGGGATGCATCCTCTCGCACGTGTTTTTGCTCGACTAGCCATGCGCATCCCAAAAAACCTGCGCATGCGCATCCCACAAAACCTGCGCATGCGCATCCCACAAAACCTGCGCATGCGCATCCCACAAAACCTGCGCATGCGCATCCCACAAAACCTCGCACGTGTTTTTACTCGACTAGCCTGCGGGATGCATCCTCTCGCACGTGTTTTTACTCGACTAGCCTGCGGGATGCATCCTCTCGCACGTGTTTTTACTCGACTAGCCTGCGGGATGCATCGTCTCGCACGTGTTTTTACTCGACTAGCCTGCGGGATGCATCCTCTCGCACGTGTTTTTGCTCGACTAGCCATGCGCATCCCAAAAAACCTGCGCATGCGCATCCCACAAAACCTCGCACGTGTTTGTGCTCGACTAGCCTGCGGGATGCATCCTCTCGCACGTGTTTGTACTCGACTAGCCTGGGGGATGCATCCTCTCGCACGTGTTTTTACTCGACTACCCTGTGGGATGCATCCTCTCGCACGTGTTTTTGCTCGACTAGCCATGCGCATCCCAAAAAACCTGCGCATGCGCATCCCAAAAAACCTGCGCATGCGCATCCAAAAAAACCTGCGCATGCGCATCCCACAAAACCTGCGTATGCGCATCCCACAAAACCTCGCACGTGTTTTTACTCGACTAGCCTGCGGGATGCATCCTCTCGCACGTGTTTTTGCTCGACTAGCCATGCGCATCCCAAAAAACCTGCACATGCGCATCCCAAAAAACCTGCGCATGCGCATCCCACAAAACCTGCGCATGCGCATCCCACAAAACCTCGCACGTGTTTTTACTCGACTAGCCTGCGGGATGCATCCTCTCGCACGTGTTTTTGCTCGGCTAGCCTGCGGGATGCATCCTCTCGCACGTGTTTTTGCTCGACTAGCCATGCGCATCCCAAAAAACCTGCGCATGCGCATCCCAAAAAACCTGCGCATGCGCATCCCACAAAACCTGCGCATGCGCATCCCACAAAACCTCGCACGTGTTTTTACTCGACTAGCCTGCGGGATGCATCCTCTCGCACGTGTTTTTACTCGACTAGCCTGCGGGATGCATCCTCTCGCACGTGTTTTTACTCGACTAGCCTGCGGAATGCATCGTCTCGCACGTGTTTTTACTCGACTAGCCTGCGGGATGCATCCTCTCGCACGTGTTTTTGCTCGACTAGCCATGCGCATCCCAAAAAACCTGCGCATGCGCATCCCAAAAAATCTGCGCATGCGCATCCCACAAAACCTGCGCATGCGCATCCCACAAAACCTCGCACGTGTTTGTGCTCGACTAGCCTGCGGGATGCATCGTTTCGCACGTGTTTTTACTCGACTAGCCTGCGGGATGCATCCTCTCGCACGTGTTTTTACTCGACTAGCCTGCGGGATACATCCTCTCGCACGTGTTTTTGCTCGACTAGCCTGCGGGATGCATCCTCTCGCACGTGTTTTTGCTCGACTAGCCTGCGGGATGCATCCTCTCGCACGTGTTTTTGCTCGACTAGCCTGCGGGACGCATCCTCTCGCACGTGTTTTTACTCGACTAGCCTGCGGGATGCATCCTCTCGCACGTGTTTTTACTCGACTAGCCTGCGGGAAGCATCCTCTTGCACGTGTTTTTACTCGACTAGCATGCGGGATGCATCCTCTCGCACGTGTTTTTACTCGACTAGCCTGCGGGAAGCATCCTCTCGCACGTGTTTTTACTCGACTAGCCTGCGGGATGCATCCTCTCGCACGTGTTTTTACTCGACTAGCCTGCGGGATGCATCCTCTCGCACGTGTTTTTACTCGACTAGCCTGCGGGATGCATCGTCTCGCACGTGTTTTTACTCGACTAGCCTGCGGGATGCATCCTCTCGCACGTGTTTTTGCTCGACTAGCCATGCGCATCCCAAAAAACCTGCGCATGCGCATCCCAAAAAATCTGCGCATGCGCATCCCACAAAACCTGCGCATGCGCATCCCACAAAACCTCGCACGTGTTTGTGCTCGACTAGCCTGCGGGATGCATCGTTTCGCACGTGTTTTTACTCGACTAGCCTGCGGGATGCATCCTCTCGCACGTGTTTTTACTCGACTAGCCTGCGGGATACATCCTCTCGCACGTGTTTTTGCTCGACTAGCCTGCGGGATGCATCCTCTCGCACGTGTTTTTGCTCGACTAGCCTGCGGGATGCATCCTCTCGCACGTGTTTTTGCTCGACTAGCCTGCGGGACGCATCCTCTCGCACGTGTTTTTACTCGACTAGCCTGCGGGATGCATCCTCTCGCACGTGTTTTTACTCGACTAGCCTGCGGGAAGCATCCTCTTGCACGTGTTTTTACTCGACTAGCATGCGGGATGCATCCTCTCGCACGTGTTTTTACTCGACTAGCCTGCGGGAAGCATCCTCTCGCACGTGTTTTTACTCGACTAGCCTGCGGGATGCATCCTCTCGCACGTGTTTTTACTCGACTAGCCTGCGGGAAGCATCCTCTTGCACGTGTTTTTACTCGACTAGCCTGCGGGATGCATCCTCTCGCACGTGTTTTTACTCGACTAGCCTGCGGGATGCATCCTCTCGCACGTGTTTTTACTCGACTAGCCTGCGGGATGCATCCTCTCGCACGTGTTTTTACTCGACTAGCCTGCGGGATGCATCCTCTCGCACGTGTTTTAACTCGACTAGCCAGCGGGATGCATCCTCTCGCACGTGTTTCTACTCGACTAGCCTGCGGGATGCATCCTCTCGCACGTGTTTTTACTCGACTAGCCTGCGGGATGCATCGTCTGGCACGTGTTTTTACTCGACTAGCCTGCGGGATGCATCCTCTCGCACGTGTTTTTGCTCGACTAGCCATGCGCATCCCAAAAAACCTGCGCATGCGCATCCCAAAAAACCTGCGCATGCGCATCCCACAAAACCTGCGCATGCGCATCCCACAAAACCTCGCACGTGTTTTTACTCGACTAGCCTGCGGGATGCATCCTCTCGCACGTGTTTTTACTCGACTAGCCTGCGGGATGCATCCTCTCGCACGTGTTTTTACTCGACTAGCCTGCGGGATGCATCGTCTCGCACGTGTTTTTACTCGACTAGCCTGCGGGATGCATCCTCTCGCACGTGTTTTTGATCGACTAGCCATGCGCATCCCAAAAAACCTGCGCATGCGCATCCCAAAAAATCTGCGCATGCGCATCCCACAAAACCTGCGCATGCGCATCCCACAAAACCTCGCACGTGTTTGTGCTCGACTAGCCTGCGGGATGCATCCTTTCGCACGTGTTTTTACTCGACTAGCCTGCGGGATGCATCCTCTCGCACGTGTTTTTGCTCGACTAGCCTGCGGGATGCATCCTCTCGCACGTGTTTTTGCTCGACTAGCCATGCGCATCCCAAAAAACCTGCGCATGCGCATCCCAAAAAATCTGCGCATGCGCATCCCACAAAACCTGCGCATGCGCATCCCACAAAACCTCGCACGTGTTTGTGCTCGACTAGACTGCGGGATGCATCCTCTCGCACGTGTTTTTGCTCGACTAGCCATGCGCATCCCAAAAAACCTGCGCATGCGCATCCCACAAAACCTGCGCATGCGCATCCCACAAAACCTCGCACGTGTTTTTACTCGACTAGCCTGCGGGATGCATCATCTCGCACGTGTTTTTACTCGACTAGCCTGCGGGATGCATCCTCCCGCACGTGTTTTTGCTCGACTAGCCATGCGCATCCCAAAAAACCTGCGCATGCGCATCCCACAAAACCTGCGCATGCGCATCCCACAAAACCTGCGCATGCGCATCCCACAAAACCTCGCACGTGTTTTTACTCGACTAGCCTGCGGGATGCATCCTCTCGCACGTGTTTTTACACGACTAGCCTGCGGGATGCATCGTCTCGCACGTGTTTTTACTCGACTAGCCTGCGGGATGCATCCTCTCGCACGAGTTTTTACTCGACTAGCCTGCGGGATGCATCCTCTCGCACGTGTTTTTGCTCGACTAGCCTGCGGGATGCATCCTCTCGCACGTGTTTATGCTCGACTAGGCATGCGCATCCCAAAAAACCTGCGCATGCGCATCCCAAAAAACCTGCGCATGCGCATCCCAAAAAACCTGCGCATGCGCATCCCACAAAACCTGCGCATGCGCATCCCACAAAACCTCGCACGTGTTTTTACTCGACTAGCCTGCGGGATGCATCCTCTCGCACGTGTTTTTACTCGACTAGCCTGCGGGATGCATCCTCTCGCACGTGTTTCTACTCGACTAGCCTGCGGGATGCATCCTCTCGCACGTGTTTTTACTCGACTAGCCTGCGGGATGCATCGGCTCGCACGTGTTTTTACTCGACTAGCCTGCGGGATGCATCCTCTCGCACGTGTTTTTGCTCGACTAGCCATGCGCATCCCAAAAAACCTGCGCATGCGCATCCCAAAAAATCTGCGCATGCGCATCCCACAAAACCTGCGCATGCGCATCCCACAAAACCTCGCACGTGTTTGTGCTCGACTAGCCTGCGGGATGCATCCTCTCGCACGTGTTCTTACTCGACTAGCCTGCAGGATGCATCCTCTCGCACGTGTTTTTGCTCGACTAGCCTGCGGGATGCATCCTCTCGCACGTGTTTGTGCTCGACTAGCCTGCGGGATGCATCCTCTCGCACGTGTTTTTACTCGACTAGCCTGCGGGATGCATCCTCTCGCACGTGTTTTTGCTCGACTAGCCTGCGGGATGCATCCTCTCGCACGTGTTTTTACTCGACTAGCCTGCGGGATGCATCCTCTCGCACTTGTTTTTGCTCTACTAGCCTGCGGGATGCATCCTCTCGCACGTGTTTTTGCTCGACTAGCCTGCGGGATGCATCCTCTCGCACGTGTTTTTACTCGACTAGCCTGCGGGAAGCATCCTCTTGCACGTGTTTTTACTCGACTAGCCTGCGGGATGCATCCTCTCGCACGTGTTTTTACTCGACTAGCCTGCGGGATGCATCCTCTCGCACGTGTTTTTACTCGACTAGCCTGCGGGAAGCATCCTCTTGCACGTGTTTTTACTCGACCAGCCTGCGGGATGCATCCTCTCGCACGTGTTTTTACTCGACTAGCCAGCGGGATGCATCCTCTCGCACGTGTTTTTACTCGACTAGCCTGCAGGATGCATCCTCTCGCACGTGTTTTTACTCGACTAGCCTGCGGGATGCATCCTCTCGCACGTGTTTTTGCTCGACTAGCCTGCGGGATGCATCCTCTCGCACGTGTTTTTGCTCGACTAGCCTGCGGGATGCATCCTCTCGCACGTGTTTTTGCTCGACTAGCCTGCGGGATGCATCCTCTCGCACGTGTTTTTACTCGACTAGCCTGCGGGATGCATCCTCTCGCACGTGTTTTTGCTCGACTAGCATGCGGGATGCATCCTCTCGCACGTGTTTATGCTCGACTAGGCATGCGCATCCCAAAAAACCTGCGCATGCGCATCCCAGAAAACCTGCGCATGCGCATCCCACAAAACCTGCGCATGCGCATCCCACAAAACCTCGCACGTGTTTTTACTCGACTAGCCTGCGGGATGCATCCTCTCGCACGTGTTTTTACTCGACTAGCCTGCGGGATGCATCCTCTCGCACGTGTTTCTACTCGACTAGCCTGCGGGATGCATCCTCTCGCACGTGTTTTTACTCGACTAGCCTGCGGGATGCATCGGCTCGCACGTGTTTTTACACGACTAGCCTGCGGGATGCATCCTCTCGCACGTGTTTTTGCTCGACTAGCCATGCGCATCCCAAAAAACCTGCGCATGCGCATCCCAAAAAATCTGCGCAAGCGCATCCCACAAAACCTGCGCATGCGCATCCCACAAAACCTCGCACGTGTTTGTGCTCGACTAGCCAGCGGGATGCATCCTTTCGCACGTGTTTTTACTCGACTAGCCTGCAGGATGCATCCTCTCGCACGTGTTTTTGCTCGACTAGCCTGCGGGATGCATCCTCTCGCACGTGTTTTTGCTCGACTAGCCTGCGGGATGCATCCTCTCGCACGTGTTTTTACTCGACTAGCCTGCGGGATGCATCCTCTCGCACTTGTTTTTGCTCTACTAGCCTGCGGGATGCATCCTCTCGCACGTGTTTTTGCTCGACTAGCCTGCGGGATGCATCCTCTCGCACGTGTTTTTACTCGACTAGCCTGGGGGATGCATCCTCTCGCACGTGTTTTTACTCGACTACCCTGTGGGATGCATCCTCTCGCACGTGTTTTTGCTCGACTAGCCATGCGCATCCCAAAAAACCTGCGCATGCGCATCCCAAAAAACCTGCGCATGCGCATCCCACAAAACCTGCGTATGCGCATCCCACAAAACCTCGCACGTGTTTTTACTCGACTAGCCTGCGGGATGCATCCTCTCGCACGTGTTTTTGCTCGACTAGCCATGCGCATCCCAAAAAACCTGCACATGCGCATCCCAAAAAACCTGCGCATGCGCATCCCACAAAACCTGCGCATGCGCATCCCACAAAACCTCGCACGTGTTTTTACTCGACTAGCCTGCGGGATGCATCCTCTCGCACGTGTTTTTGCTCGGCTAGCCTGCGGGATGCATCCTCTCTCACGTGTTTTTGCTCGACTAGCCTGCGGGATGCATCCTCTCGCACGTGTTTTTGCTCGACTAGCCATGCGCATCCCAAAAAACCTGCGCATGCGCATCCCAAAAAATCTGCGCATGCGCATCCCACAAAACCTGCGCATGCGCATCCCACAAAACCTCGCACGTGTTTGTGCTCGACTAGACTGCGGGATGCATCCTCTCGCACGTGTTTTTGCTCGACTAGCCATGGGCATCCCAAAAAACCTGCGCATGCGCATCCAACAAAACCTGCGCATGCGCATCCCACAAAACCTCGCACGTGTTTTTACTCGACTAGCCTGCGGGATGCATCATCTCGCACGTGTTTTTACTCGACTAGCCTGCGGGATGCATCCTCCCGCACGTGTTTTTGCTCGACTAGCCATGCGCATCCCAAAAAACCTGCGCATGCGCATCCCACAAAACCTGCGCATGCGCATCCCACAAAACCTGCGCATGCGCATCCCACAAAACCTCGCACGTGTTTTTACTCGACTAGCCTGCGGGATGCATCCTCTCGCACGTGTTTTTACACGACTAGCCTGCGGGATGCATCGTCTCGCACGTGTTTTTACTCGACTAGCCTGCGGGATGCATCCTCTCGCACGAGTTTTTACTCGACTAGCCTGCGGGATACATCCTCTCGCACGTGTTTTTGCTCGACTAGCCTGCGGGATGCATCCTCTCGCACGTGTTATTGCTCGACTAGCCTGCGGGATGCATCCTCTCGCACGTGTTTTTACTCGACTAGCCTGCGGGAAGCATCCTCTTGCACGTGTTTTTACTCGACTAGCCTGCGGGATGCATCCTCTCGCACGTGTTTTTGCTCGACTAGCCTGCGGGATGCATCCTCTCGCACGTGTTTTTGCTCGACTAGCCTGCGGGATGCATCCTCTCGCACGTGTTTTTGCTCGACTAGCCTGCGGGATGCATCCTCTCGCACGTGTTTTTACTCGACTAGCCTGCGGGATGCATCCTCTCGCACGTGTTTTTGCTCGACTAGCCTGCGGGATGCATCCTCTCGCACGTGTTTATGCTCGACTAGGCATGCGCATCCCAAAAAACCTGCGCATGCGCATCCCAAAAAACCTGCGCATGCGCATCCCAAAAAACCTGCGCATGCGCATCCCACAAAACCTGCGCATGCGCATCCCACAAAACCTCGCACGTGTTTTTACTCGACTAGCCTGCGGGATGCATCCTCTCGCACGTGTTTTTACTCGACTAGCCTGCGGGATGCATCCTCTCGCACGTGTTTCTACTCGACTAGCC
Source organism: Lasioglossum baleicum (assembly GCF_051020765.1). Lineage (NCBI taxonomy): Eukaryota > Metazoa > Arthropoda > Insecta > Hymenoptera > Halictidae > Lasioglossum > Lasioglossum baleicum. The sequence continues at coordinate 26,363 of NW_027469534.1, forward strand.
TGCGGGATGCATCCTCTCGCACGTGTTTTTACTCGACTAGCCTGCGGGATGCATCGGCTCGCACGTGTTTTTACTCGACTAGCCTGCGGGATGCATCCTCTCGCACGTGTTTTTGCTCGACTAGCCATGCGCATCCCAAAAAACCTGCGCATGCGCATCCCAAAAAATCTGCGCATGCGCATCCCACAAAACCTGCGCATGCGCATCCCACAAAACCTCGCACGTGTTTGTGCTCGACTAGCCTGCGGGATGCATCCTTTCGCACGTGTTTTTACTCGACTAGCCTGCAGGATGCATCCTCTCGCACGTGTTTTTGCTCGACTAGCCTGCGGGATGCATCCTCTCGCACGTGTTTGTGCTCGACTAGCCTGCGGGATGCATCCTCTCGCACGTGTTTTTACTCGACTAGCCTGCGGGATGCATCCTCTCGCACGTGTTTTTGCTCGACTAGCCTGCGGGATGCATCCTCTCGCACGTGTTTATGCTCGACTAGGCATGCGCATCCCAAAAAACCTGCGCATGCGCATCCCAAAAAACCTGCGCATGCGCATCCCACAAAACCTGCGCATGCGCATCCCACAAAACCTCGCACGTGTTTTTACTCGACTAGCCTGCGGGATGCATCCTCTCGCACGTGTTTTTACTCGACTAGCCTGCGGGATGCAGCCTCTCGCACGTGTTTCTACTCAACTAGCCTGCGGGATGCATCCTTTCGCACGTGTTTTTACTCGACTAGCCTGCAGGATGCATCCTCTCGCACGTGTTTTTGCTCGACTAGCCTGCGGGATGCATCCTCTCGCACGTGTTTGTGCTCGACTAGCCTGCGGGATGCATCCTCTCGCACGTGTTTTTACTCGACTAGCCTGCGGGATGCATCCTCTCGCACGTGTTTTTGCTCGACTAGCCTGCGGGATGCATCCTCTCGCACGTGTTTTTACTCGACTAGCCTGCGGGATGCATCCTCTCGCACTTGTTTTTGCTCTACTAGCCTGCGGGATGCATCCTCTCGCACGTGTTTTTGCTCGACTAGCCGGCGGGATGCATCCTCTCGCACGTGTTTTTACTCGACTAGCCTGCGGGAAGCATCCTCTTGCACGTGTTTTTACTCGACTAGCCTGCGGGATGCATCCTCTCGCACGTGTTTTTACTCGACTAGCCTGCGGGATGCATCCTCTCGCACGTGTTTTTACTCGACTAGCCAGCGGGATGCATCCTCTCGCACGTGTTTTTACTCGACTAGCCTGCAGGATGCATCCTCTCGCACGTGTTTTTACTCGACTAGCCTGCGGGAAGCATCCTCTCGCACGTGTTTTTGCTCGACTAGCCTGCGGGATGCATCCTCTCGCACGTGTTTTTGCTCGACTAGCCTGCGGGATGCATCCTCTCGCACGTGTTTTTGCTCGACTAGCCTGCGGGATGCATCCTCTCGCACGTGTTTTTACTCGACTAGCCTGCGGGATGCATCCTCTCGCACGTGTTTTTACTCGACTAGCCTGCGGGATGCATCCTCTCGCACGTGTTTTTGCTCGACTAGCCTGCGGGATGCATCCTCTCGCACGTGTTTATGCTCGACTAGGCATGCGCATCCCAAAAAACCTGCGCATGCGCATCCCAGAAAACCTGCGCATGCGCATCCCACAAAACCTGCGCATGCGCATCCCACAAAACCTCGCACGTGTTTTTACTCGACTAGCCTGCGGGATGCATCCTCTCGCACGTGTTTTTACTCGACTAGCCTGCGGGATGCATCCTCTCGCACGTGTTTCTACTCGACTAGCCTGCGGGATGCATCCTCTCGCACGTGTTTTTACTCGACTAGCCTGCGGGATGCATCGGCTCGCACGTGTTTTTACTCGACTAGCCTGCGGGATGCATCCTCTCGCACGTGTTTTTGCTCGACTAGCCATGCGCATCCCAAAAAACCTGCGCATGCGCATCCCAAAAAATCTGCGCAAGCGCATCCCACAAAACCTGCGCATGCGCATCCCACAAAACCTCGCACGTGTTTGTGCTCGACTAGCCAGCGGGATGCATCCTTTCGCACGTGTTTTTACTCGACTAGCCTGCAGGATGCATCCTCTCGCACGTGTTTGTACTCGACTAGCCTGGGGGATGCATCCTCTCGCACGTGTTTTTACTCGACTACCCTGTGGGATGCATCCTCTCGCACGTGTTTTTGCTCGACTAGCCATGCGCATCCCAAAAAACCTGCGCATGCGCATCCCAAAAAACCTGCGCATGCGCATCCCAAAAAACCTGCGCATGCGCATCCCACAAAACCTGCGTATGCGCATCCCACAAAACCTCGCACGTGTTTTTACTCGACTAGCCTGCGGGATGCATCCTCTCGCACGTGTTTTTGCTCGACTAGCCATGCGCATCCCAAAAAACCTGCACATGCGCATCCCAAAAAACCTGCGCATGCGCATCCCACAAAACCTGCGCATGCGCATCCCACAAAACCTCGCACGTGTTTTTACTCGACTAGCCTGCGGGATGCATCCTCTCGCACGTGTTTTTGCTCGGCTAGCCTGCGGGATGCATCCTCTCGCACGTGTTTTTGCTCGACTAGCCATGCGCATCCCAAAAAACCTGCGCATGCGCATCCCAAAAAACCTGCGCATGCGCATCCCACAAAACCTGCGCATGCGCATCCCACAAAACCTCGCACGTGTTTTTACTCGACTAGCCTGCGGGATGCATCCTCTCGCACGTGTTTTTACTCGACTAGCCTGCGGGATGCATCCTCTCGCACGTGTTTTTACTCGACTAGCCTGCGGGATGCATCGTCTCGCATGTGTTTTTACTCGACTAGCCTGCGGGATGCATCCTCTCGCACGTGTTTTTGCTCGACTAGCCATGCGCATCCCAAAAAACCTGCGCATGCGCATCCCAAAAAATCTGCGCATGCGCATCCCACAAAACCTGCGCATGCGCATCCCACAAAACCTCGCACGTGTTTTTACTCGACTAGCCTGCGGGATGCATCCTCTCGCACGTGTTTTTGCTCGGCTAGCCTGCGGGATGCATCCTCTCGCACGTGTTTTTGCTCGACTAGCCATGCGCATCCCAAAAAACCTGCGCATGCGCATCCCAAAAAACCTGCGCATGCGCATCCCAAAAAACCTGCGCATGCGCATCCCACAAAACCTGCGCATGCGCATCCCACAAAACCTGCGCATGCGCATCCCACAAAACCTCGCACGTGTTTTTACTCGACTAGCCTGCGGGATGCATCCTCTCGCACGTGTTTTTACTCGACTAGCCTGCGGGATGCATCCTCTCGCACGTGTTTTTACTCGACTAGCCTGCGGGATGCATCGTCTCGCACGTGTTTTTACTCGACTAGCCTGCGGGATGCATCCTCTCGCACGTGTTTTTGCTCGACTAGCCATGCGCATCCCAAAAAACCTGCGCATGCGCATCCCACAAAACCTCGCACGTGTTTGTGCTCGACTAGCCTGCGGGATGCATCCTCTCGCACGTGTTTGTACTCGACTAGCCTGGGGGATGCATCCTCTCGCACGTGTTTTTACTCGACTACCCTGTGGGATGCATCCTCTCGCACGTGTTTTTGCTCGACTAGCCATGCGCATCCCAAAAAACCTGCGCATGCGCATCCCAAAAAACCTGCGCATGCGCATCCAAAAAAACCTGCGCATGCGCATCCCACAAAACCTGCGTATGCGCATCCCACAAAACCTCGCACGTGTTTTTACTCGACTAGCCTGCGGGATGCATCCTCTCGCACGTGTTTTTGCTCGACTAGCCATGCGCATCCCAAAAAACCTGCACATGCGCATCCCAAAAAACCTGCGCATGCGCATCCCACAAAACCTGCGCATGCGCATCCCACAAAACCTCGCACGTGTTTTTACTCGACTAGCCTGCGGGATGCATCCTCTCGCACGTGTTTTTGCTCGGCTAGCCTGCGGGATGCATCCTCTCGCACGTGTTTTTGCTCGACTAGCCATGCGCATCCCAAAAAACCTGCGCATGCGCATCCCAAAAAACCTGCGCATGCGCATCCCACAAAACCTGCGCATGCGCATCCCACAAAACCTCGCACGTGTTTTTACTCGACTAGCCTGCGGGATGCATCCTCTCGCACGTGTTTTTACTCGACTAGCCTGCGGGATGCATCCTCTCGCACGTGTTTTTACTTGACTAGCCTGCGGGATGCATCGTCTCGCACGTGTTTTTACTCGACTAGCCTGCGGGATGCATCCTCTCGCACGTGTTTTTGCTCGACTTGCCATGCGCATCCCAAAAAACCTGCGCATGCGCATCCCAAAAAATCTGCGCATGCGCATCCCACAAAACCTGCGCATGCGCATCCCACAAAACCTCGCACGTGTTTGTGCTCGACTAGCCTGCGGGATGCATCCTTTCGCACGTGTTTTTACTCGACTAGCATGCGGGATGCATCCTCTCGCACGTGTTTTTACTCGACTAGCCTGCGGGAAGCATCCTCTCGCACGTGTTTTTACTCGACTAGCCTGCGGGATGCATCCTCTCGCACGTGTTTTTACTCGACTAGCCTGCGGGAAGCATCCTCTTGCACGTGTTTTTACTCGACTAGCCTGCGGGATGCATCCTCTCGCACGTGTTTTTACTCGACTAGCCTGCGGGATGCATCCTCTCGCACGTGTTTTTACTCGACTACCCTGCGGGATGCATCCTCTCGCACGTGTTTTTGCTCGACTAGCCATGCGCATCCCATAAAACCTGCGCATGCGCATCCCACAAAACGTGCGCATGCGCATCCCACAAAACCTCGCACGTGTTTTTACTCGACTAGCCTGCGGGATGCATCCTCTCGCACGTGTTTTTACTCGACTAGCCTGCGGGATGCATCCTCTCGCACGTGTTTTAACTCGACTAGCCAGCGGGATGCATCCTCTCGCACGTGTTTCTACTCGACTAGCCTGCGGGATGCATCCTCTCGCACGTGTTTTTACTCGACTAGCCTGCGGGATGCATCGTCTGGCACGTGTTTTTACTCGACTAGCCTGCGGGATGCATCCTCTCGCACGTGTTTTTGCTCGACTAGCCATGCGCATCCCAAAAAACCTGCGCATGCGCATCCCAAAAAATCTGCGCATGCGCATCCCACAAACCTGCGCATGCGCATCCCACAAAACCTCGCACGTGTTTGTGCTCGACTAGCCTGCGGGATGCATCCTTTCGCACGTGTTTGTACTCGACTAGCCTGCGGGATGCATCCTCTCGCACGTGTTTTTGCTCGACTAGCCTGCGGGATGCATCCTCTCGCACGTGTTTTTACTCGACTAGCCTGCGGGATGCATCCTCTCGCACGTGTTTTTGCTCGACTAGCCTGCGGGATGCATCCTCTCGCACGTGTTTTTGCTCGACTAGCCTGCGGGATGCATCCTCTCGCACGTGTTTTTGCTCGACTAGCCATGCGCATCCCATAAAACCTGCGCATGCGCATCCCACAAAACGTGCGCATGCGCATCCCACAAAACCTCGCACGTGTTTTTACTCGACTAGCCTGCGGGATGCATCCTCTCGCACGTGTTTTTACTCGACTAGCCTGCGGGATGCATCCTCTCGCACGTGTTTTAACTCGACTAGCCAGCGGGATGCATCCTCTCGCACGTGTTTCTACTCGACTAGCCTGCGGGATGCATCCTCTCGCACGTGTTTTTACTCGACTAGCCTGCGGGATGCATCGTCTGGCACGTGTTTTTACTCGACTAGCCTGCGGGATGCATCCTCTCGCACGTGTTTTTGCTCGACTAGCCATGCGCATCCCAAAAAACCTGCGCATGCGCATCCCAAAAAATCTGCGCATGCGCATCCCACAAACCTGCGCATGCGCATCCCACAAAACCTCGCACGTGTTTGTGCTCGACTAGCCTGCGGGATGCATCCTTTCGCACGTGTTTGTACTCGACTAGCCTGCGGGATGCATCCTCTCGCACGTGTTTTTGCTCGACTAGCCTGCGGGATGCATCCTCTCGCACGTGTTTTTACTCGACTAGCCTGCGGGATGCATCCTCTCGCACGTGTTTTTGCTCGACTAGCCTGCGGGATGCATCCTCTCGCACGTGTTTTTGCTCGACTAGCCTGCGGGATGCATCCTCTCGCACGTGTTTTTACTCGACTAGCCTGCGGGATGCATCCTCTCGCACTTGTATTTGCTCTACTAGCCTGCGGGATGCATCCTCTCGCACGTGTTTCTACTCGACTAGCCTGCGGGATGCATCCTCTCGCACGTGTTTTTACTCGACTAGCCTGCGGGATGCATCGTCTCGCACGTGTTTTTACTCGACTAGCCTGCGGGATGCATCCTCTCGCACGTGTTTTTGCTCGACTAGCCTGCGGGATGCATCCTCTCGCACTGGTTTTTACTCGACTAGCCTGCGGGATGCATCCTCTCGCACGTGTTTTTACTCGACTAGCCTGCGGGATGCATCCTCTCGCACGTGTTTTTACTCGACTAGCCTGCGGGATGCATCCTCTCGCACGTGTTTTTACTCGACTAGCCTGCGGGAAGCATCCTCTTGCACGTGTTTTTACTCGACTAGCATGCGGGATGCATCCTCTCGCACGTGTTTTTACTCGACTAGCCTGCGGGAAGCATCCTCTCGCACGTGTTTTTACTCGACTAGCCTGCGGGATGCATCCTCTCGCACGTGTTTTTACTCGACTAGCCTGCGGGAAGCATCCTCTTGCACGTGTTTTTACTCGACTAGCCTGCGGGATGCATCCTCTCGCACGTGTTTTTACTCGACTAGCCTGCGGGATGCATCCTCTCGCACGTGTTTTTACTCGACTACCCTGCGGGATGCATCCTCTCGCACGTGTTTTTGCTCGACTAGCCATGCGCATCCCATAAAACCTGCGCATGCGCATCCCACAAAACGTGCGCATGCGCATCCCACAAAACCTCGCACGTGTTTTTACTCGACTAGCCTGCGGGATGCATCCTCTCGCACGTGTTTTTACTCGACTAGCCTGCGGGATGCATCCTCTCGCACGTGTTTTTACTCGACTACCCTGCGGGATGCATCCTCTCGCACGTGTTTTTGCTCGACTAGCCATGCGCATCCCATAAAACCTGCGCATGCGCATCCCACAAAACGTGCGCATGCGCATCCCACAAAACCTCGCACGTGTTTTTACTCGACTAGCCTGCGGGATGCATCCTCTCGCACGTGTTTTTGCTCGACTAGCCTGCGGGATGCATCCTCTCGCACGTGTTTTTGCTCGACTAGCCTGCGGGATGCATCCTCTCGCACGTGTTTTTGCTCGACTAGCCTGCGGGACGCATCCTCTCGCACGTGTTTTTACTCGACTAGCCTGCGGGATGCATCCTCTCGCACGTGTTTTTACTCGACTAGCCTGCGGGAAGCATCCTCTTGCACGTGTTTTTACTCGACTAGCATGCGGGATGCATCCTCTCGCACGTGTTTTTACTCGACTAGCCTGCGGGAAGCATCCTCTCGCACGTGTTTTTACTCGACTAGCCTGCGGGATGCATCCTCTCGCACGTGTTTTTACTCGACTAGCCTGCGGGAAGCATCCTCTTGCACGTGTTTTTACTCGACTAGCCTGCGGGATGCATCCTCTCGCACGTGTTTTTACTCGACTAGCCTGCGGGATGCATCCTCTCGCACGTGTTTTTACTCGACTACCCTGCGGGATGCATCCTCTCGCACATGTTTTTGCTCGACTAGCCATGCGCATCCCATAAAACCTGCGCATGCGCATCCCACAAAACGTGCGCATGCGCATCCCACAAAACCTCGCACGTGTTTTTACTCGACTAGCCTGCGGGATGCATCCTCTCGCACGTGTTTTTACTCGACTAGCCTGCGGGATGCATCCTCTCGCACGTGTTTTAACTCGACTAGCCAGCGGGATGCATCCTCTCGCACGTGTTTCTACTCGACTAGCCTGCGGGATGCATCCTCTCGCACGTGTTTTTACTCGACTAGCCTGCGGGATGCATCGTCTCGCACGTGTTTTTACTCGACTAGCCTGCGGGATGCATCCTCTCGCACGTGTTTTTGCTCGACTAGCCATGCGCATCCCAAAAAACCTGCGCATGCGCATCCCAAAAAATCTGCGCATGCGCATCCCACAAACCTGCGCATGCGCATCCCACAAAACCTCGCACGTGTTTGTGCTCGACTAGCCTGCGGGATGCATCCTTTCGCACGTGTTTTTACTCGACTAGCCTGCGGGATGCATCCTCTCGCACGTGTTTTTGCTCGACTAGCCTGCGGGATGCATCCTCTCGCACGTGTTTTTACTCGACTAGCCTGCGGGATGCATCCTCTCGCACGTGTTTTTGCTCGACTAGCCTGCGGGATGCATCCTCTCGCACGTGTTTTTGCTCGACTAGCCTGCGGGATGCATCCTCTCGCACGTGTTTTTACTCGACTAGCCTGCGGGATGCATCCTCTCGCACTTGTTTTTGCTCGACTAGCCTGCGGGATGCATCCTCTCGCACGTGTTTTTGCTCGACTAGCCTGCGGGATGCATCCTCTCGCACGTGTTTTTACTCGACTAGCCTGCGGGATGCATCCTCTCGCACGTGTTTTTACTCGACTACCCTGCGGGATGCATCCTCTCGCACGTGTTTTTGCTCGACTAGCCATGCGCATCCCAAAAAACCTGCGCATGCGCATCCCACAAAACCTGCGTATGCGCATCCCACAAAATCTCGCACGTGTTTTTGCTCGACTAGCCTGCGGGATGCATCCTCTCGCACGTGTTTTTGCTCACTAGCCTGCGGGATGCATCCTCTCGCACGTGTTTTTGCTCGACTAGCCTGCGGGATGCATCCTCTCGCACGTGTTTTTACTCGACTAGCCTGCGGGATGCATCCTCTCGCACGTGTTTTTACTCGACTACCCTGCGGGATGCATCCTCTCGCACGTGTTTTTGCTCGACAAGCCTGCGGGATGCATCCTCTCGCACGTGTTTATGCTCGACTAGGCATGCGCATCCCAAAAAACCTGCGCATGCGCATCCCAAAAAACCTGCGCATGCGCATCCCACAAAACCTGCGCATGCGCATCCCACAAAACCTCGCACGTGTTTTTACTCGACTAGCCTGCGGGATGCATCCTCTCGCACGTGTTTTTACTCGACTAGCCTGCGAGATGCATCCTCTCGCACGTGTTTCTACTCGACTAGCCTGCGGGATGCATCCTCTCGCACGTGTTTTTACTCGACTAGCCTGCGGGATGCATCGGCTCGCACGTGTTTTTACTCGACTAGCCTGCGGGATGCATCCTCTCGCACGTGTTTTTGCTCGACTAGCCATGCGCATCCCAAAAAACCTGCGCATGCGCATCCCAAAAAACCTGCGCATGCGCATCCCACAAAACCTGCGCATGCGCATCCCACAAAACCTCGCACGTGTTTTTACTCGACTAGCCTGCGGGATGCATCCTCTCGCACGTGTTTTTACTCGACTATCCTGCGGGATGCATCCTCTCGCACGTGTTTTTACTCGACTAGCCTGCGGGATGCATCGTCTCGCACGTGTTTTTACTCGACTAGCCTGCGGGATACATCCTCTCGCACGTGTTTTTGCTCGACTAGCCTGCGGGATGCATCCTCTCGCACGTGTTTTTGCTCGACTAGCCTGCGGGATGCATCCTCTCGCACGTGTTTTTGCTCGACTAGCCTGCGGGACGCATCCTCTCGCACGTGTTTTTACTCGACTAGCCTGCGGGATGCATCCTCTCGCACGTGTTTTTACTCGACTAGCCTGCGGGAAGCATCCTCTTGCACGTGTTTTTACTCGACTAGCATGCGGGATGCATCCTCTCGCACGTGTTTTTACTCGACTAGCCTGCGGGAAGCATCCTCTCGCACGTGTTTTTACTCGACTAGCCTGCGGGATGCATCCTCTCGCACGTGTTTTTACTCGACTAGCCTGCGGGAAGCATCCTCTTGCACGTGTTTTTACTCGACTAGCCTGCGGGATGCATCCTCTCGCACGTGTTTTTACTCGACTAGCCTGCGGGATGCATCGGCTCGCACGTGTTTTTACTCGACTAGCCTGCGGGATGCATCCTCTCGCACGTGTTTTTGCTCGACTAGCCATGCGCATCCCAAAAAACCTGCGCATGCGCATCCCACAAAACGTGCGCATGCGCATCCCACAAAACCTGCGCATGCGCATCCCACAAAACCTCGCACGTGTTTTTACTCGACTAGCCTGCGGGATGCATCCTCTCGCACGTGTTTTTACTCGACTATCCTGCGGGATGCATCCTCTCGCACGTGTTTTTACTCGACTAGCCTGCGGGATGCATCGTCTCGCACGTGTTTTTACTCGACTAGCCTGCGGGATACATCCTCTCGCACGTGTTTTTGCTCGACTAGCCTGCGGGATGCATCCTCTCGCACGTGTTTTTGCTCGACTAGCCTGCGGGATGCATCCTCTCGCACGTGTTTTTGCTCGACTAGCCTGCGGGACGCATCCTCTCGCACGTGTTTTTACTCGACTAGCCTGCGGGATGCATCCTCTCGCACGTGTTTTTACTCGACTAGCCTGCGGGAAGCATCCTCTTGCACGTGTTTTTACTCGACTAGCATGCGGGATGCATCCTCTCGCACGTGTTTTTACTCGACTAGCCTGCGGGAAGCATCCTCTCGCACGTGTTTTTACTCGACTAGCCTGCGGGATGCATCCTCTCGCACGTGTTTTTACTCGACTAGCCTGCGGGAAGCATCCTCTTGCACGTGTTTTTACTCGACTAGCCTGCGGGATGCATCCTCTCGCACGTGTTTTTACTCGACTAGCCTGCGGGATGCATCCTCTCGCACGTGTTTTTACTCGACTACCCTGCGGGATGCATCCTCTCGCACATGTTTTTGCTCGACTAGCCATGCGCATCCCATAAAACCTGCGCATGCGCATCCCACAAAACGTGCGCATGCGCATCCCACAAAACCTCGCACGTGTTTTTACTCGACTAGCCTGCGGGATGCATCCTCTCGCACGTGTTTTTACTCGACTAGCCTGCGGGATGCATCCTCTCGCACGTGTTTTAACTCGACTAGCCTGCGGGATGCATCCTCTCGCACGTGTTTTTACTCGACTAGCCTGCGGGATGCATCCTCTCGCACGTGTTTTTACTCGACTAGCCTGCGGGATGCATCCTCTCGCACGTGTTTTTACTCGACTACCCTGCGGGATGCATCCTCTCGCACGTGTTTTTGCTCGACTAGCCATGCGCATCCCAAAAAACCTGCGCATGCGCATCCCAAAAAACCTGCGCATGCGCATCCCAAAAAACCTGCGCATGCGCATCCCACAAAACCTGCGTATGCGCATCCCACAAAATCTCGCACGTGTTTTTGCTCGACTAGCTTGCGGGATGCATCCTCTCGCACGTGTTTTTGCTCGACTAGCCTGCGGGATGCATCCTCTCGCACGTGTTTTTGCTCGACTAGCCTGCGGGAAGCATCCTCTTGCACGTGTTTTTACTCGACTAGCCTGCGGGATGCATCCTCTCGCACGTGTTTTTACTCGACTAGCCTGCGGGATGCATCCTCTCGCACGTGTTTTTACTCGACTACCCTGCGGGATGCATCCTCTCGCACATGTTTTTGCTCGACTAGCCATGCGCATCCCATAAAACCTGCGCATGCGCATCCCACAAAACGTGCGCATGCGCATCCCACAAAACCTCGCACGTGTTTTTACTCGACTAGCCTGCGGGATGCATCCTCTCGCACGTGTTTTTACTCGACTAGCCTGCGGGATGCATCCTCTCGCACGTGTTTTAACTCGACTAGCCTGCGGGATGCATCCTCTCGCACGTGTTTCTACTCGACTAGCCTGCGGGATGCATCCTCTCGCACGTGTTTTTACTCGACTAGCCTGCGGGATGCATCGTCTCGCACGTGTTTTTACTCGACTAGCCTGCGGGATGCATCCTCTCGCACGTGTTTTTGCTCGACTAGCCTGCGGGATGCATCCTCTCGCACTGGTTTTTACTCGACTAGCCTGCGGGATGCATCCTCTCGCACGTGTTTTTACTCGACTAGCCTGCGGGATGCATCCTCTCGCACGTGTTTTTACTCGACTAGCCTGCGGGATGCATCCTCTCGCACGTGTTTTTACTCGACTAGCCTGCGGGAAGCATCCTCTTGCACGTGTTTTTACTCGACTAGCATGCGGGATGCATCCTCTCGCACGTGTTTTTACTCGACTAGCCTGCGGGAAGCATCCTCTCGCACGTGTTTTTACTCGACTAGCCTGCGGGATGCATCCTCTCGCACGTGTTTTTACTCGACTAGCCTGCGGGAAGCATCCTCTTGCACGTGTTTTTACTCGACTAGCCTGCGGGATGCATCCTCTCGCACGTGTTTTTACTCGACTAGCCTGCGGGATGCATCCTCTCGCACGTGTTTTTACTCGACTACCCTGCGGGATGCATCCTCTCGCACGTGTTTTTGCTCGACTAGCCATGCGCATCCCATAAAACCTGCGCATGCGCATCCCACAAAACGTGCGCATGCGCATCCCACAAAACCTCGCACGTGTTTTTACTCGACTAGCCTGCGGGATGCATCCTCTCGCACGTGTTTTTACTCGACTAGCCTGCGGGATGCATCCTCTCGCACGTGTTTTAACTCGACTAGCCTGCGGGATGCATCCTCTCGCACGTGTTTTTGCTCGACTAGCCTGCGGGATGCATCCTCTCGCACGTGTTTTTACTCGACTAGCCTGCGGGATGCATCGTCTCGCACGTGTTTTTACTCGACTAGCCTGCGGGATGCATCCTCTCGCACGTGTTTTTGCTCGACTAGCCATGCGCATCCCAAAAAACCTGCGCATGCGCATCCCAAAAAATCTGCGCATGCGCATCCCACAAAACCTGCGCATGCGCATGCCACAAAACCTCGCACGTGTTTGTGCTCGACTAGCCTGCGGGATGCATCCTTTCGCACGTGTTTTTACTCGACTAGCCTGCGGGATGCATCCTCTCGCACGTGTTTTTGCTCGACTAGCCTGCGGGATGCATCCTCTCGCACGTGTTTTTACTCGACTAGCCTGCGGGATGCATCCTCTCGCACGTGTTTTTGCTCGACTAGCCTGCGGGATGCATCCTCTCGCACGTGTTTTTGCTCGACTAGCCTGCGGGATGCATCCTCTCGCACGTGTTTTTACTCGACTAGCCTGCGGGATGCATCCTCTCGCACTTGTTTTTGCTCGACTAGCCTGCGGGATGCATCCTCTCGCACGTGTTTTTGCTCGACTAGCCTGCGGGATGCATCCTCTCGCACGTGTTTTTACTCGACTAGCCTGCGGGATGCATCCTCTCGCACGTGTTTTTACTCGACTACCCTGCGGGATGCATCCTCTCGCACGTGTTTTTGCTCGACTAGCCATGCGCATCCCAAAAAACCTGCGCATGCGCATCCCAAAAAACCTGCGCATGCGCATCCCAAAAAACCTGCGCATGCGCATCCCACAAAACCTGCGTATGCGCATCCCACAAAATCTCGCACGTGTTTTTGCTCGACTAGCCTGCGGGATGCATCCTCTCGCACGTGTTTTTGCTCGACTAGCCTGCGGGATGCATCCTCTCGCACGTGTTTTTGCTCGACTAGCCTGCGGGATGCATCCTCTCGCACGTGTTTTTGCTCGACTAGCCTGCGGGATGCATCCTCTCGCACGTGTTTTTACTCGACTAGCCTGCGGGATGCATCCTCTCGCACGTGTTTTTACTCGACTACCCTGCGGGATGCATCCTCTCGCACGTGTTTTTGCTCGACAAGCCTGCGGGATGCATCCTCTCGCACGTGTTTATGCTCGACTAGGCATGCGCATCCCAAAAAACCTGCGCATGCGCATCCCACAAAACCTCGCACGTGTTTTTACTCGACTAGCCTGCGGGATGCATCCTCTCGCACGTGTTTTTACTCGACTAGCCTGCGAGATGCATCCTCTCGCACGTGTTTCTACTCGACTAGCCTGCGGGATGCATCCTCTCGCACGTGTTTTTACTCGACTAGCCTGCGGGATGCATCGGCTCGCACATGTTTTTACTCGACTAGCCTGCGGGATGCATCCTCTCGCACGTGTTTTTGCTCGACTAGCCATGCGCATCCCAAAAAACCTGCGCATGCGCATCCCAAAAAACCTGCGCATGCGCATCCCACAAAACCTGCGCATGCGCATCCCACAAAACCTCGCACGTGTTTTTACTCGACTAGCCTGCGGGATGCATCCTCTCGCACGTGTTTTTACTCGACTAGCCTGCGGGATGCATCCTCTCGCACGTGTTTTTACTCGACTAGCCTGCGGGATGCATCGTCTCGCACGTGTTTTTACTCGACTAGCCTGCGGGATACATCCTCTCGCACGTGTTTTTGCTCGACTAGCCTGCGGGATGCATCGTCTCGCACGTGTTTTTACTCGACTAGCCTGCGGGATACATCCTCTCGCACGTGTTTTTGCTCGACTAGCCTGCGGGATGCATCCTCTCGCACGTGTTTTTGCTCGACTAGCCTGCGGGATGCATCCTCTCGCACGTGTTTTTGCTCGACTAGCCTGCGGGACGCATCCTCTCGCACGTGTTTTTACTCGACTAGCCTGCGGGATGCATCCTCTCGCACGTGTTTTTACTCGACTAGCCTGCGGGAAGCATCCTCTTGCACGTGTTTTTACTCGACTAGCCTGCGGGATGCATCCTCTCGCACGTGTTTTTACTCGACTAGCCAGCGGGATGCATCCTCTCGCACGTGTTTTTACTCGACTAGCCTGCAGGATGCATCCTCTCGCACGTGTTTTTACTCGACTAGCCTGCGGGATGCATCCTCTCGCACGTGTTTTTGCTCGACTAGCCTGCGGGATGCATCCTCTCGCACGTGTTTTTGCTCGACTAGCCTGCGGGATGCATCCTCTCGCACGTGTTTTTGCTCGACTAGCCTGCGGGATGCATCCTCTCGCACGTGTTTTTACTCGACTAGCCTGCGGGATGCATCCTCTCGCACGTGTTTTTGCTCGACAAGCCTGCGGGATGCATCCTCTCGCACGTGTTTATGCTCGACTAGGCATGCGCATCCCAAAAAACCTGCGCATGCGCATCCCAAAAAACCTGCGCATGCGCATCCCACAAAACCTGCGCATGCGCATCCCACAAAACCTCGCACGTGTTTTTACTCGACTAGCCTGCGGGATGCATCCTCTCGCACGTGTTTTTACTCGACTAGCCTGCGGGATGCATCCTCTCGCACGTGTTTCTACTCGACTAGCCTGCGGGATGCATCCTCTCGCACGTGTTTTTACTCGACTAGCCTGCGGGATGCATCGGCTCGCACGTGTTTTTACTCGACTAGCCTGCGGGATGCATCCTCTCGCACGTGTTTTTGCTCGACTAGCCATGCGCATCCCAAAAAACCTGCGCATGCGCATCCCACAAAACCTGCGCATGCGCATCCCACAAAACCTCGCACGTGTTTTTACTCGACTAGCCTGCGGGATGCATCCTCTCGCACGTGTTTTTACTCGACTAGCCTGCGGGATGCATCCTCTCGCACGTGTTTTTACTCGACTAGCCTGCGGGATGCATCGTCTCGCACGTGTTTTTACTCGACTAGCCTGCGGGATACATCCTCTCGCACGTGTTTTTACTCGACTAGCCTGCGGGATGCATCCTCTCGCACGTGTTTTTACTCGACTAGCCTGCGGGATGCATCCTCTCGCACGTGTTTTTACTCGACTAGCCTGCGGGATGCATCGTCTCGCACGTGTTTTTACTCGACTAGCCTGCGGGATGCATCCTCCCGCACGTGTTTTTACTCGACTAGCCTGCGGGATGCATCCTCTCGCACGTGTTTTTACTCGACTAGCCTGCGGGATGCATCCTCTCGCACGTGTTTTTACTCGACTAGCCTGCGGGATGCATCCTCTCGCACGTGTTTTTACTCGACTAGCCTGCGGGATGCATCGTCTCGCACGTGTTTTTACTCGACTAGCCTGCGGGATGCATCCTCTCGCACGTGTTTTTGATCGACTAGCCATGCGCATCCCAAAAAACCTGCGCATGCGCATCCCAAAAAATCTGCGCATGCGCATCCCACAAAACCTGCGCATGCGCATCCCACAAAACCTCGCACGTGTTTGTGCTCGACTAGCCTGCGGGATGCATCCTTTCGCACGTGTTTTTACTCGACTAGCCTGCGGGATGCATCCTCTCGCACGTGTTTTTGCTCGACTAGCCTGCGGGATGCATCCTCTCGCACGTGTTTTTGCTCGACTAGCCATGCGCATCCCAAAAAACCTGCGCATGCGCATCCCAAAAAATCTGCGCATGCGCATCCCACAAAACCTGCGCATGCGCATCCCACAAAACCTCGCACGTGTTTGTGCTCGACTAGACTGCGGGATGCATCCTCTCGCACGTGTTTTTGCTCGACTAGCCATGCGCATCCCAAAAAACCTGCGCATGCGCATCCCACAAAACCTGCGCATGCGCATCCCACAAAACCTCGCACGTGTTTTTACTCGACTAGCCTGCGGGATGCATCCTCTCGCACGTGTTTTTACTCGACTAGCCTGCGGGATGCATCCTCCCGCACGTGTTTTTGCTCGACTAGCCATGCGCATCCCAAAAAACCTGCGCATGCGCATCCCACAAAACCTGCGCATGCGCATCCCACAAAACCTCGCACGTGTTTTTACTCGACTAGCCTGCGGGATGCATCCTCTCGCACGTGTTTTTACTCGACTAGCCTGCGGGATGCATCGTCTCGCACGTGTTTTTACTCGACTAGCCTGCGGGATGCATCCTCTCGCACGTGTTTTTACTCGACTAGCCTGCGGGATACATCCTCTCGCACGTGTTTTTGCTCGACTAGCCTGCGGGATGCATCCTCTCGCACGTGTTATTGCTCGACTAGCCTGCGGGATGCATCCTCTCGCACGTGTTTTTACTCGACTAGCCTGCGGGAAGCATCCTCTTGCACGTGTTTTTACTCGACTAGCCTGCGGGATGCATCCACTCGCACGTGTTTTTACTCGACTAGCCTGCGGGATGCATCCTCTCGCACGTGTTTTTACTCGACTAGCCTGCGGGAAGCATCCTCTTGCACGTGTTTTTACTCGACTAGCCTGCGGGATGCATCCTCTCGCACGTGTTTTTACTCGACTAGCCAGCGGGATGCATCCTCTCGCACGTGTTTTTACTCGACTAGCCTGCAGGATGCATCCTCTCGCACGTGTTTTTACTCGACTAGCCTGCGGGATGCATCCTCTCGCACGTGTTTTTGCTCGACTAGCCTGCGGGATGCATCCTCTCGCACGTGTTTTTGCTCGACTAGCCTGCGGGATGCATCCTCTCGCACGTGTTTTTGCTCGACTAGCCTGCGGGATGCATCCTCTCGCACGTGTTTTTACTCGACTAGCCTGCGGGATGCATCCTCTCGCACGTGTTTTTGCTCGACAAGCCTGCGGGATGCATCCTCTCGCACGTGTTTATGCTCGACTAGGCATGCGCATCCCAAAAAACCTGCGCATGCGCATCCCAAAAAACCTGCGCATGCGCATCCCACAAAACCTGCGCATGCGCATCCCACAAAACCTCGCACGTGTTTTTACTCGACTAGCCTGCGGGATGCATCCTCTCGCACGTGTTTTTACTCGACTAGCCTGCGGGATGCATCCTCTCGCACGTGTTTCTACTCGACTAGCCTGCGGGATGCATCCTCTCGCACGTGTTTTTACTCGACTAGCCTGCGGGATGCATCGGCTCGCACGTGTTTTTACTCGACTAGCCTGCGGGATGCATCCTCTCGCACGTGTTTTTGCTCGACTAGCCATGCGCATCCCAAAAAACCTGCGCATGCGCATCCCAAAAAACCTGCGCATGCGCATCCCACAAAACCTGCGCATGCGCATCCCACAAAACCTCGCACGTGTTTTTACTCGACTAGCCTGCGGGATGCATCCTCTCGCACGTGTTTTTACTCGACTAGCCTGCGGGATGCATCCTCTCGCACGTGTTTTTACTCGACTAGCCTGCGGGATGCATCGTCTCGCACGTGTTTTTACTCGACTAGCCTGCGGGATACATCCTCTCGCACGTGTTTTTGCTCGACAAGCCTGCGGGATGCATCCTCTCGCACGTGTTTTTGCTCGACTAGCCTGCGGGATGCATCCTCTCGCACGTGTTTTTGCTCGACTAGCCTGCGGGACGCATCCTCTCGCACGTGTTTTTACTCGACTAGCCTGCGGGATGCATCCTCTTGCACGTGTTTTTACTCGACTAGCCTGCGGGATGCATCCTCTCGCACGTGTTTTTACTCGACTAGCCTGCGGGATGCATCCTCTCGCACGTGTTTTTACTCGACTACCCTGCGGGATGCACCCTCTCGCACGTGTTTTTGCTCGACTAGCCATGCGCATCCCATAAAACCTGCGCATGCGCATCCCACAAAACGTGCGCATGCGCATCCCACAAAACCTCGCACGTGTTTTTACTCGACTAGCCTGCGGGATGCATCCTCTCGCACGTGTTTTTACTCGACTAGCCTGCGGGATGCATCCTCTCGCACGTGTTTTAACTCGACTAGCCAGCGGGATGCATCCTCTCGCACGTGTTTCTACTCGACTAGCCTGCGGGATGCATCCTCTCGCACGTGTTTTTACTCGACTAGACTGCGGGATGCATCGTCTCGCACGTGTTTTTACTCGACTAGCCTGCGGGATGCATCCTCTCGCACGTGTTTTTGCTCGACTAGCCATGCGCATCCCAAAAAACCTTCGCATGCGCATCCCAAAAAATCTGCGCATGCGCATCCCACAAACCTGCGCATGCGCATCCCACAAAACCTCGCACGTGTTTGTGCTCGACTAGCCTGCGGGATGCATCCTTTCGCACGTGTTTTTACTCGACTAGCCTGCGGGATGCATCCTCTCGCACGTGTTTTTGCTCGACTAGCCTGCGGGATGCATCCTCTCGCACGTGTTTTTACTCGACTAGCCTGCGGGATGCATCCTCTCGCACGTGTTTTTGCTCGACTAGCCTGCGGGATGCATCCTCTCGCACGTGTTTTTGCTCGACTAGCCTGCGGGATGCATCCTCTCGCACGTGTTTTTACTCGACTAGCCTGCGGGATGCATCCTCTCGCACTTGTTTTTGCTCGACTAGCCTGCGGGATGCATCCTCTCGCACGTGTTTTTGCTCGACTAGCCTGCGGGATGCATCCTCTCGCACGTGTTTTTACTCGACTAGCCTGCGGGATGCATCCTCTCGCACGTGTTTTTGCTCGACTAGCCATGCGCATCCCAAAAAACCTGCGCATGCGCATCCCACAAAACCTGCGTATGCGCATCCCACAAAATCTCGCACGTGTTTTTGCTCGACTAGCCTGCGGGATGCATCCTCTCGCACGTGTTTTTGCTCACTAGCCTGCGGGATGCATCCTCTCGCACGTGTTTTTGCTCGACTAGCCTGCGGGATGCATCCTCTCGCACGTGTTTTTACTCGACTAGCCTGCGGGATGCATCCTCTCGCACGTGTTTTTACTCGACTACCCTGCGGGATGCATCCTCTCGCACGTGTTTTTGCTCGACAAGCCTGCGGGATGCATCCTCTCGCACGTGTTTATGCTCGACTAGGCATGCGCATCCCAAAAAACCTGCGCATGCGCATCCCAAAAAACCTGCGCATGCGCATCCCACAAAACCTGCGCATGCGCATCCCACAAAACCTCGCACGTGTTTTTACTCGACTAGCCTGCGGGATGCATCCTCTCGCACGTGTTTTTACTCGACTAGCCTGCGAGATGCATCCTCTCGCACGTGTTTCTACTCGACTAGCCTGCGGGATGCATCCTCTCGCACGTGTTTTTACTCGACTAGCCTGCGGGATGCATCGGCTCGCACGTGTTTTTACTCGACTAGCCTGCGGGATGCATCCTCTCGCACGTGTTTTTGCTCGACTAGCCATGCGCATCCCAAAAAACCTGCGCATGCGCATCCCAAAAAACCTGCGCATGCGCATCCCACAAAACCTGCGCATGCGCATCCCACAAAACCTCGCACGTGTTTTTACTCGACTAGCCTGCGGGATGCATCCTCTCGCACGTGTTTTTACTCGACTAGCCTGCGGGATGCATCCTCTCGCACGTGTTTTTACTCGACTAGCCTGCGGGATGCATCGTCTCGCACGTGTTTTTACTCGACTAGCCTGCGGGATACATCCTCTCGCACGTGTTTTTGCTCGACTAGCCTGCGGGATGCATCCTCTCGCACGTGTTTTTGCTCGACTAGCCTGCGGGATGCATCCTCTCGCACGTGTTTTTGCTCGACTAGCCTGCGGGACGCATCCTCTCGCACGTGTTTTTACTCGACTAGCCTGCGGGATGCATCCTCTCGCACGTGTTTTTACTCGACTAGCCTGCGGGAAGCATCCTCTTGCACGTGTTTTTACTCGACTAGCATGCGGGATGCATCCTCTCGCACGTGTTTTTACTCGACTAGCCTGCGGGAAGCATCCTCTCGCACGTGTTTTTACTCGACTAGCCTGCGGGATGCATCCTCTCGCACGTGTTTTTACTCGACTAGCCTGCGGGAAGCATCCTCTTGCACGTGTTTTTACTCGACTAGCCTGCGGGATGCATCCTCTCGCACGTGTTTTTACTCGACTAGCCTGCGGGATGCATCCTCTCGCACGTGTTTTTACTCGACTACCCTGCGGGATGCATCCTCTCGCACATGTTTTTGCTCGACTAGCCATGCGCATCCCATAAAACCTGCGCATGCGCATCCCACAAAACGTGCGCATGCGCATCCCACAAAACCTCGCACGTGTTTTTACTCGACTAGCCTGCGGGATGCATCCTCTCGCACGTGTTTTTACTCGACTAGCCTGCGGGATGCATCCTCTCGCACGTGTTTTAACTCGACTAGCCAGCGGGATGCATCCTCTCGCACGTGTTTCTACTCGACTAGCCTGCGGGATGCATCCTCTCGCACGTGTTTTTACTCGACTAGCCTGCGGGATGCATCGTCTCGCACGTGTTTTTACTCGACTAGCCTGCGGGATGCATCCTCTCGCACGTGTTTTTGCTCGACTAGCCATGCGCATCCCAAAAAACCTGCGCATGCGCATCCCAAAAAATCTGCGCATGCGCATCCCACAAACATGCGCATGCGCATCCCACAAAACCTCGCACGTGTTTGTGCTCGACTAGCCTGCGGGATGCATCCTTTCGCACGTGTTTTTACTCGACTAGCCTGCGGGATGCATCCTCTCGCACGTGTTTTTGCTCGACTAGCCTGCGGGATGCATCCTCTCGCACGTGTTTTTACTCGACTAGCCTGCGGGATGCATCCTCTCGCACGTGTTTTTGCTCGACTAGCCTGCGGGATGCATCCTCTCGCACGTGTTTTTGCTCGACTAGCCTGCGGGATGCATCCTCTCGCACGTGTTTTTACTCGACTAGCCTGCGGGATGCATCCTCTCGCACTTGTTTTTGCTCGACTAGCCTGCGGGATGCATCCTCTCGCACGTGTTTTTGCTCGACTAGCCTGCGGGATGCATCCTCTCGCACGTGTTTTTACTCGACTAGCCTGCGGGATGCATCCTCTCGCACGTGTTTTTACTCGACTACCCTGCGGGATGCATCCTCTCGCACGTGTTTTTGCTCGACTAGCCATGCGCATCCCAAAAAACCTGCGCATGCGCATCCCACAAAACCTGCGTATGCGCATCCCACAAAATCTCGCACGTGTTTTTGCTCGACTAGCCTGCGGGATGCATCCTCTCGCACGTGTTTTTGCTCACTAGCCTGCGGGATGCATCCTCTCGCACGTGTTTTTGCTCGACTAGCCTGCGGGATGCATCCTCTCGCACGTGTTTTTACTCGACTAGCCTGCGGGATGCATCCTCTCGCACGTGTTTTTACTCGACTACCCTGCGGGATGCATCCTCTCGCACGTGTTTTTGCTCGACAAGCCTGCGGGATGCATCCTCTCGCACGTGTTTATGCTCGACTAGGCATGCGCATCCCAAAAAACCTGCGCATGCGCATCCCAAAAAACCTGCGCATGCGCATCCCACAAAACCTGCGCATGCGCATCCCACAAAACCTCGCACGTGTTTTTACTCGACTAGCCTGCGGGATGCATCCTCTCGCACGTGTTTTTACTCGACTAGCCTGCGAGATGCATCCTCTCGCACGTGTTTCTACTCGACTAGCCTGCGGGATGCATCCTCTCGCACGTGTTTTTACTCGACTAGCCTGCGGGATGCATCGGCTCGCACGTGTTTTTACTCGACTAGCCTGCGGGATGCATCCTCTCGCACGTGTTTTTGCTCGACTAGCCATGCGCATCCCAAAAAACCTGCGCATGCGCATCCCAAAAAACCTGCGCATGCGCATCCCACAAAACCTGCGCATGCGCATCCCACAAAACCTCGCACGTGTTTTTACTCGACTAGCCTGCGGGATGCATCCTCTCGCACGTGTTTTTACTCGACTAGCCTGCGGGATGCATCCTCTCGCACGTGTTTTTACTCGACTAGCCTGCGGGATGCATCGTCTCGCACGTGTTTTTACTCGACTAGCCTGCGGGATACATCCTCTCGCACGTGTTTTTGCTCGACTAGCCTGCGGGATGCATCCTCTCGCACGTGTTTTTGCTCGACTAGCCTGCGGGATGCATCCTCTCGCACGTGTTTTTGCTCGACTAGCCTGCGGGACGCATCCTCTCGCACGTGTTTTTACTCGACTAGCCTGCGGGATGCATCCTCTCGCACGTGTTTTTACTCGACTAGCCTGCGGGAAGCATCCTCTTGCACGTGTTTTTACTCGACTAGCATGCGGGATGCATCCTCTCGCACGTGTTTTTACTCGACTAGCCTGCGGGAAGCATCCTCTCGCACGTGTTTTTACTCGACTAGCCTGCGGGATGCATCCTCTCGCACGTGTTTTTACTCGACTAGCCTGCGGGAAGCATCCTCTTGCACGTGTTTTTACTCGACTAGCCTGCGGGATGCATCCTCTCGCACGTGTTTTTACTCGACTAGCCTGCGGGATGCATCCTCTCGCACGTGTTTTTACTCGACTACCCTGCGGGATGCATCCTCTCGCACATGTTTTTGCTCGACTAGCCATGCGCATCCCATAAAACCTGCGCATGCGCATCCCACAAAACGTGCGCATGCGCATCCCACAAAACCTCGCACGTGTTTTTACTCGACTAGCCTGCGGGATGCATCCTCTCGCACGTGTTTTTACTCGACTAGCCTGCGGGATGCATCCTCTCGCACGTGTTTTAACTCGACTAGCCTGCGGGATGCATCCTCTCGAACGTGTTTCTACTCGACTAGCCTGCGGGATGCATCCTCTCGCACGTGTTTTTACTCGACTAGCCTGCGGGATGCATCGTCTCGCACGTGTTTTTACTCGACTAGCCTGCGGGATGCATCCTCTCGCACGTGTTTTTGCTCGACTAGCCATGCGCATCCCAAAAAACCTGCGCATGCGCATCCCAAAAAATCTGCGCATGCGCATCCCACAAAACCTGCGCATGCGCATCCCACAAAACCTCGCACGTGTTTGTGCTCGACTAGCCTGCGGGATGCATCCTTTCGCACGTGTTTTTACTCGACTAGCCTGCGGGATGCATCCTCTCGCACGTGTTTTTGCTCGACTAGCCTGCGGGATGCATCCTCTCGCACGTGTTTTTACTCGACTACCCTGCGGGATGCATCCTCTCGCACATGTTTTTGCTCGACTAGCCATGCGCATCCCATAAAACCTGCGCATGCGCATCCCACAAAACGTGCGCATGCGCATCCCACAAAACCTCGCACGTGTTTTTACTCGACTAGCCTGCGGGATGCATCCTCTCGCACGTGTTTTTACTCGACTAGCCTGCGGGATGCATCCTCTCGCACGTGTTTTAACTCGACTAGCCAGCGGGATGCATCCTCTCGCACGTGTTTTTACTCGACTAGCCTGCGGGAAGCATCCTCTTGCACGTGTTTTTACTCGACTAGCCTGCGGGATGCATCCTCTCGCACGTGTTTTTGCTCGACTAGCCTGCGGGATGCATCCTCTCGCACGTGTTTTTACTCGACTACCCTGCGGGATGCATCCTCTCGCACATGTTTTTGCTCGACTAGCCATGCGCATCCCATAAAACCTGCGCATGCGCATCCCACAAAACGTGCGCATGCGCATCCCACAAAACCTCGCACGTGTTTTTACTCGACTAGCCTGCGGGATGCATCCTCTCGCACGTGTTTTTACTCGACTAGCCTGCGGGATGCATCCTCTCGCACGTGTTTTTACTCGACTAGCCTGCGGGATGCATCCTCTCGCACGTGTTTTAACTCGACTAGCCTGCGGGATGCATCCTCTCGCACGTGTTTCTACTCGACTAGCCTGCGGGATGCATCCTCTCGCACGTGTTTTTACTCGACTAGCCTGCGGGATGCATCGTCTCGCACGTGTTTTTACTCGACTAGCCTGCGGGATGCATCCTCTCGCACGTGTTTTTGCTCGACTAGCCTGCGGGATGCATCCTCTCGCACTTGTTTTTGCTCGACTAGCCTGCGGGATGCATCCTCTCGCACGTGTTTTTGCTCGACTAGCCTGCGGGATGCATCCTCTCGCACGTGTTTTTACTCGACTAGCCTGCGGGATGCATCCTCTCGCACGTGTTTTTACTCGACTACCCTGCGGGATGCATCCTCTCGCACGTGTTTTTGCTCGACTAGCCATGCGCATCCCAAAAAACCTGCGCATGCGCATCCCAAAAAACCTGCGCATGCGCATCCCAAAAAACCTGCGCATGCGCATCCCACAAAACCTGCGTATGCGCATCCCACAAAATCTCGCACGTGTTTTTGCTCGACTAGCCTGCGGGATGCATCCTCTCGCACGTGTTTTTGCTCGACTAGCCTGCGGGATGCATCCTCTCGCACGTGTTTTTGCTCGACTAGCCTGCGGGATGCATCCTCTCGCACGTGTTTTTACTCGACTAGCCTGCGGGATGCATCCTCTCGCACGTGTTTTTACTCGACTACCCTGCGGGATGCATCCTCTCGCACGTGTTTTTACTCGACTAGCCTGCGGGATGCATCCTCTCGCACGTGTTTTTACTCGACTAGCCTGCGGGAAGCATCCTCTTGCACGTGTTTTTACTCGACTAGCATGCGGGATGCATCCTCTCGCACGTGTTTTTACTCGACTAGCCTGCGGGAAGCATCCTCTCGCACGTGTTTTTACTCGACTAGCCTGCGGGATGCATCCTCTCGCACGTGTTTTTACTCGACTAGCCTGCGGGAAGCATCCTCTTGCACGTGTTTTTACTCGACTAGCCTGCGGGATGCATCCTCTCGCACGTGTTTTTACTCGACTAGCCTGCGGGATGCATCCTCTCGCACGTGTTTTTACTCGACTACCCTGCGGGATGCATCCTCTCGCACGTGTTTTTGCTCGACTAGCCATGCGCATCCCATAAAACCTGCGCATGCGCATCCCACAAAACGTGCGCATGCGCATCCCACAAAACCTCGCACGTGTTTTTACTCGACTAGCCTGCGGGATGCATCCTCTCGCACGTGTTTTTACTCGACTAGCCTGCGGGATGCATCCTCTCGCACGTGTTTTAACTCGACTAGCCTGCGGGATGCATCCTCTCGCACGTGTTTTTGCTCGACTAGCCTGCGGGATGCATCCTCTCGCACGTGTTTTTACTCGACTAGCCTGCGGGATGCATCGTCTCGCACGTGTTTTTACTCGACTAGCCTGCGGGATGCATCCTCTCGCACGTGTTTTTGCTCGACTAGCCATGCGCATCCCAAAAAACCTGCGCATGCGCATCCCAAAAAATCTGCGCATGCGCATCCCACAAAACCTGCGCATGCGCATGCCACAAAACCTCGCACGTGTTTGTGCTCGACTAGCCTGCGGGATGCATCCTTTCGCACGTGTTTTTACTCGACTAGCCTGCGGGATGCATCCTCTCGCACGTGTTTTTGCTCGACTAGCCTGCGGGATGCATCCTCTCGCACGTGTTTTTACTCGACTAGCCTGCGGGATGCATCCTCTCGCACGTGTTTTTGCTCGACTAGCCTGCGGGATGCATCCTCTCGCACGTGTTTTTACTCGACTAGCCTGCGGGATGCATCCTCTCGCACGTGTTTTTACTCGACTAGCCTGCGGGAAGCATCCTCTTGCACGTGTTTTTACTCGACTAGCATGCGGGATGCATCCTCTCGCACGTGTTTTTACTCGACTAGCCTGCGGGAAGCATCCTCTCGCACGTGTTTTTACTCGACTAGCCTGCGGGATGCATCCTCTCGCACGTGTTTTTACTCGACTAGCCTGCGGGAAGCATCCTCTTGCACGTGTTTTTACTCGACTAGCCTGCGGGATGCATCCTCTCGCACGTGTTTTTACTCGACTAGCCTGCGGGATGCATCCTCTCGCACGTGTTTTTGCTCGACTAGCCTGCGGGATGCATCCTCTCGCACGTGTTTTTACTCGACTAGCCTGCGGGATGCATCCTCTCGCACGTGTTTTTGCTCGACTAGCCATGCGCATCCCAAAAAACCTGCGCATGCGCATCCCAAAAAATCTGCGCATGCGCATCCCACAAAACCTGCGCATGCGCATCCCACAAAACCTCGCACGTGTTTGTGCTCGACTAGCCTGCGGGATGCATCCTTTCGCACGTGTTTTTACTCGACTAGCCTGCGGGATGCATCCTCTCGCACGTGTTTTTGCTCGACTAGCCTGCGGGATGCATCCTCTCGCACGTGTTTTTACTCGACTACCCTGCGGGATGCATCCTCTCGCACATGTTTTTGCTCGACTAGCCATGCGCATCCCATAAAACCTGCGCATGCGCATCCCACAAAACGTGCGCATGCGCATCCCACAAAACCTCGCACGTGTTTTTACTCGACTAGCCTGCGGGATGCATCCTCTCGCACGTGTTTTTACTCGACTAGCCTGCGGGATGCATCCTCTCGCACGTGTTTTAACTCGACTAGCCAGCGGGATGCATCCTCTCGCACGTGTTTTTACTCGACTAGCCTGCGGGAAGCATCCTCTTGCACGTGTTTTTACTCGACTAGCCTGCGGGATGCATCCTCTCGCACGTGTTTTTGCTCGACTAGCCTGCGGGATGCATCCTCTCGCACGTGTTTTTACTCGACTACCCTGCGGGATGCATCCTCTCGCACATGTTTTTGCTCGACTAGCCATGCGCATCCCATAAAACCTGCGCATGCGCATCCCACAAAACGTGCGCATGCGCATCCCACAAAACCTCGCACGTGTTTTTACTCGACTAGCCTGCGGGATGCATCCTCTCGCACGTGTTTTTACTCGACTAGCCTGCGGGATGCATCCTCTCGCACGTGTTTTTACTCGACTAGCCTGCGGGATGCATCCTCTCGCACGTGTTTTAACTCGACTAGCCTGCGGGATGCATCCTCTCGCACGTGTTTCTACTCGACTAGCCTGCGGGATGCATCCTCTCGCACGTGTTTTTACTCGACTAGCCTGCGGGATGCATCGTCTCGCACGTGTTTTTACTCGACTAGCCTGCGGGATGCATCCTCTCGCACGTGTTTTTGCTCGACTAGCCTGCGGGATGCATCCTCTCGCACTTGTTTTTGCTCGACTAGCCTGCGGGATGCATCCTCTCGCACGTGTTTTTGCTCGACTAGCCTGCGGGATGCATCCTCTCGCACGTGTTTTTACTCGACTAGCCTGCGGGATGCATCCTCTCGCACGTGTTTTTACTCGACTACCCTGCGGGATGCATCCTCTCGCACGTGTTTTTGCTCGACTAGCCATGCGCATCCCAAAAAACCTGCGCATGCGCATCCCAAAAAACCTGCGCATGCGCATCCCAAAAAACCTGCGCATGCGCATCCCACAAAACCTGCGTATGCGCATCCCACAAAATCTCGCACGTGTTTTTGCTCGACTAGCCTGCGGGATGCATCCTCTCGCACGTGTTTTTGCTCGACTAGCCTGCGGGATGCATCCTCTCGCACGTGTTTTTGCTCGACTAGCCTGCGGGATGCATCCTCTCGCACGTGTTTTTACTCGACTAGCCTGCGGGATGCATCCTCTCGCACGTGTTTTTACTCGACTACCCTGCGGGATGCATCCTCTCGCACGTGTTTTTACTCGACTAGCCTGCGGGATGCATCCTCTCGCACGTGTTTTTACTCGACTAGCCTGCGGGAAGCATCCTCTTGCACGTGTTTTTACTCGACTAGCATGCGGGATGCATCCTCTCGCACGTGTTTTTACTCGACTAGCCTGCGGGAAGCATCCTCTCGCACGTGTTTTTACTCGACTAGCCTGCGGGATGCATCCTCTCGCACGTGTTTTTACTCGACTAGCCTGCGGGAAGCATCCTCTTGCACGTGTTTTTACTCGACTAGCCTGCGGGATGCATCCTC
Organism: Lasioglossum baleicum; assembly: GCF_051020765.1. NCBI lineage: Eukaryota > Metazoa > Arthropoda > Insecta > Hymenoptera > Halictidae > Lasioglossum > Lasioglossum baleicum. The sequence goes on from NW_027469534.1 coordinate 54,814, forward strand.
TCGCACGTGTTTTTACTCGACTAGCCTGCGGGATGCATCCTCTCGCACGTGTTTTTACTCGACTACCCTGCGGGATGCATCCTCTCGCACGTGTTTTTGCTCGACTAGCCATGCGCATCCCATAAAACCTGCGCATGCGCATCCCACAAAACGTGCGCATGCGCATCCCACAAAACCTCGCACGTGTTTTTACTCGACTAGCCTGCGGGATGCATCCTCTCGCACGTGTTTTTACTCGACTAGCCTGCGGGATGCATCCTCTCGCACGTGTTTTAACTCGACTAGCCTGCGGGATGCATCCTCTCGCACGTGTTTTTGCTCGACTAGCCTGCGGGATGCATCCTCTCGCACGTGTTTTTACTCGACTAGCCTGCGGGATGCATCGTCTCGCACGTGTTTTTACTCGACTAGCCTGCGGGATGCATCCTCTCGCACGTGTTTTTGCTCGACTAGCCATGCGCATCCCAAAAAACCTGCGCATGCGCATCCCAAAAAATCTGCGCATGCGCATCCCACAAAACCTGCGCATGCGCATGCCACAAAACCTCGCACGTGTTTGTGCTCGACTAGCCTGCGGGATGCATCCTTTCGCACGTGTTTTTACTCGACTAGCCTGCGGGATGCATCCTCTCGCACGTGTTTTTGCTCGACTAGCCTGCGGGATGCATCCTCTCGCACGTGTTTTTACTCGACTAGCCTGCGGGATGCATCCTCTCGCACGTGTTTTTGCTCGACTAGCCTGCGGGATGCATCCTCTCGCACGTGTTTTTGCTCGACTAGCCTGCGGGATGCATCCTCTCGCACGTGTTTTTACTCGACTAGCCTGCGGGATGCATCCTCTCGCACTTGTTTTTGCTCGACTAGCCTGCGGGATGCATCCTCTCGCACGTGTTTTTGCTCGACTAGCCTGCGGGATGCATCCTCTCGCACGTGTTTTTACTCGACTAGCCTGCGGGATGCATCCTCTCGCACGTGTTTTTACTCGACTACCCTGCGGGATGCATCCTCTCGCACGTGTTTTTGCTCGACTAGCCATGCGCATCCCAAAAAACCTGCGCATGCGCATCCCAAAAAACCTGCGCATGCGCATCCCACAAAACCTGCGTATGCGCATCCCACAAAATCTCGCACGTGTTTTTGCTCGACTAGCCTGCGGGATGCATCCTCTCGCACGTGTTTTTGCTCGACTAGCCTGCGGGATGCATCCTCTCGCACGTGTTTTTGCTCGACTAGCCTGCGGGATGCATCCTCTCGCACGTGTTTTTACTCGACTAGCCTGCGGGATGCATCCTCTCGCACGTGTTTTTACTCGACTACCCTGCGGGATGCATCCTCTCGCACGTGTTTTTGCTCGACAAGCCTGCGGGATGCATCCTCTCGCACGTGTTTATGCTCGACTAGGCATGCGCATCCCAAAAAACCTGCGCATGCGCATCCCACAAAACCTGCGCATGCGCATCCCACAAAACCTCGCACGTGTTTTTACTCGACTAGCCTGCGGGATGCATCCTCTCGCACGTGTTTTTACTCGACTAGCCTGCGAGATGCATCCTCTCGCACGTGTTTCTACTCGACTAGCCTGCGGGATGCATCCTCTCGCACGTGTTTTTACTCGACTAGCCTGCGGGATGCATCGGCTCGCACGTGTTTTTACTCGACTAGCCTGCGGGATGCATCCTCTCGCACGTGTTTTTGCTCGACTAGCCATGCGCATCCCAAAAAACCTGCGCATGCGCATCCCAAAAAACCTGCGCATGCGCATCCCACAAAACCTGCGCATGCGCATCCCACAAAACCTCGCACGTGTTTTTACTCGACTAGCCTGCGGGATGCATCCTCTCGCACGTGTTTTTACTCGACTAGCCTGCGGGATGCATCCTCTCGCACGTGTTTTTACTCGACTACCCTGCGGGATGCATCCTCTCGCACATGTTTTTGCTCGACTAGCCATGCGCATCCCATAAAACCTGCGCATGCGCATCCCACAAAACGTGCGCATGCGCATCCCACAAAACCTCGCACGTGTTTTTACTCGACTAGCCTGCGGGATGCATCCTCTCGCACGTGTTTTTACTCGACTAGCCTGCGGGATGCATCCTCTCGCACGTGTTTTAACTCGACTAGCCTGCGGGATGCATCCTCTCGCACGTGTTTCTACTCGACTAGCCTGCGGGATGCATCCTCTCGCACGTGTTTTTACTCGACTAGCCTGCGGGATGCATCGTCTCGCACGTGTTTTTACTCGACTAGCCTGCGGGATGCATCCTCTCGCACGTGTTTTTGCTCGACTAGCCATGCGCATCCCAAAAAACCTGCGCATGCGCATCCCACAAAACCTCGCACGTGTTTGTGCTCGACTAGCCTGCGGGATGCATCCTTTCGCACGTGTTTTTACTCGACTAGCCTGCGGGATGCATCCTCTCGCACGTGTTTTTGCTCGACTAGCCTGCGGGATGCATCCTCTCGCACGTGTTTTTACTCGACTAGCCTGCGGGATGCATCCTCTCGCACGTGTTTTTGCTCGACTAGCCTGCGGGATGCATCCTCTCGCACGTGTTTTTGCTCGACTAGCCTGCGGGATGCATCCTCTCGCACGTGTTTTTACTCGACTAGCCTGCGGGATGCATCCTCTCGCACTTGTTTTTGCTCGACTAGCCTGCGGGATGCATCCTCTCGCACGTGTTTTTGCTCGACTAGCCTGCGGGATGCATCCTCTCGCACGTGTTTTTACTCGACTAGCCTGCGGGATGCATCCTCTCGCACGTGTTTTTACTCGACTACCCTGCGGGATGCATCCTCTCGCACGTGTTTTTGCTCGACTAGCCATGCGCATCCCAAAAAACCTGCGCATGCGCATCCCAAAAAACCTGCGCATGCGCATCCCAAAAAACCTGCGCATGCGCATCCCACAAAACCTGCGTATGCGCATCCCACAAAATCTCGCACGTGTTTTTGCTCGACTAGCCTGCGGGATGCATCCTCTCGCACGTGTTTTTGCTCGACTAGCCTGCGGGATGCATCCTCTCGCACGTGTTTTTGCTCGACTAGCCTGCGGGATGCATCCTCTCGCACGTGTTTTTACTCGACTAGCCTGCGGGATGCATCCTCTCGCACGTGTTTTTACTCGACTACCCTGCGGGATGCATCCTCTCGCACGTGTTTTTACTCGACTAGCCTGCGGGATGCATCCTCTCGCACGTGTTTTTACTCGACTAGCCTGCGGGAAGCATCCTCTTGCACGTGTTTTTACTCGACTAGCATGCGGGATGCATCCTCTCGCACGTGTTTTTACTCGACTAGCCTGCGGGAAGCATCCTCTCGCACGTGTTTTTACTCGACTAGCCTGCGGGATGCATCCTCTCGCACGTGTTTTTACTCGACTAGCCTGCGGGAAGCATCCTCTTGCACGTGTTTTTACTCGACTAGCCTGCGGGATGCATCCTCTCGCACGTGTTTTTACTTGACTAGCCTGCGGGATGCATCCTCTCGCACGTGTTTTTACTCGACTACCCTGCGGGATGCATCCTCTCGCACGTGTTTTTGCTCGACTAGCCATGCGCATCCCATAAAACCTGCGCATGCGCATCCCACAAAACGTGCGCATGCGCATCCCACAAAACCTCGCACGTGTTTTTACTCGACTAGCCTGCGGGATGCATCCTCTCGCACGTGTTTTTACTCGACTAGCCTGCGGGATGCATCCTCTCGCACGTATTTTAACTCGACTAGCCTGCGGGATGCATCCTCTCGCACGTGTTTTTGCTCGACTAGCCTGCGGGATGCATCCTCTCGCACGTGTTTTTACTCGACTAGCCTGCGGGATGCATCGTCTCGCACGTGTTTTTACTCGACTAGCCTGCGGGATGCATCCTCTCGCACGTGTTTTTGCTCGACTAGCCATGCGCATCCCAAAAAACCTGCGCATGCGCATCCCAAAAAATCTGCGCATGCGCATCCCACAAAACCTGCGCATGCGCATGCCACAAAACCTCGCACGTGTTTGTGCTCGACTAGCCTGCGGGATGCATCCTTTCGCACGTGTTTTTACTCGACTAGCCTGCGGGATGCATCCTCTCGCACGTGTTTTTGCTCGACTAGCCTGCGGGATGCATCCTCTCGCACGTGTTTTTACTCGACTAGCCTGCGGGATGCATCCTCTCGCACGTGTTTTTGCTCGACTAGCCTGCGGGATGCATCCTCTCGCACGTGTTTTTGCTCGACTAGCCTGCGGGATGCATCCTCTCGCACGTGTTTTTACTCGACTAGCCTGCGGGATGCATCCTCTCGCACTTGTTTTTGCTCGACTAGCCTGCGGGATGCATCCTCTCGCACGTGTTTTTGCTCGACTAGCCTGCGGGATGCATCCTCTCGCACGTGTTTTTACTCGACTAGCCTGCGGGATGCATCCTCTCGCACGTGTTTTTACTCGACTACCCTGCGGGATGCATCCTCTCGCACGTGTTTTTGCTCGACTAGCCATGCGCATCCCAAAAAACCTGCGCATGCGCATCCCAAAAAACCTGCGCATGCGCATCCCACAAAACCTGCGTATGCGCATCCCACAAAATCTCGCACGTGTTTTTGCTCGACTAGCCTGCGGGATGCATCCTCTCGCACGTGTTTTTGCTCGACTAGCCTGCGGGATGCATCCTCTCGCACGTGTTTTTGCTCGACTAGCCTGCGGGATGCATCCTCTCGCACGTGTTTTTACTCGACTAGCCTGCGGGATGCATCCTCTCGCACGTGTTTTTACTCGACTACCCTGCGGGATGCATCCTCTCGCACGTGTTTTTGCTCGACAAGCCTGCGGGATGCATCCTCTCGCACGTGTTTATGCTCGACTAGGCATGCGCATCCCAAAAAACCTGCGCATGCGCATCCCAAAAAACCTGCGCATGCGCATCCCACAAAACCTGCGCATGCGCATCCCACAAAACCTCGCACGTGTTTTTACTCGACTAGCCTGCGGGATGCATCCTCTCGCACGTGTTTTTACTCGACTAGCCTGCGGGATGCATCCTCTCGCACGTGTTTCTACTCGACTAGCCTGCGGGATGCATCCTCTCGCACGTGTTTTTACTCGACTAGCCTGCGGGATGCATCGGCTCGCACGTGTTTTTACTCGACTAGCCTGCGGGATGCATCCTCTCGCACGTGTTTTTGCTCGACTAGCCATGCGCATCCCAAAAAACCTGCGCATGCGCATCCCACAAAACCTGCGCATGCGCATCCCACAAAACCTCGCACGTGTTTTTACTCGACTAGCCTGCGGGATGCATCCTCTCGCACGTGTTTTTACTCGACTAGCATGCGGGATGCATCCTCTCGCACGTGTTTCTACTCGACTAGCCTGCGGGATGCATCCTCTCGCACGTGTTTTTACTCGAATAGCCTGCGGGATGCATCGGCTCGCACGTGTTTTTACTCGACTAGCCTGCGGGATGCATCCTCTCGCACGTGTTTTTGCTCGACTAGCCATGCGCATCCCAAAAAACCTGCGCATGCGCATCCCAAAAAACCTGCGCATGCGCATCCCACAAAACCTCGCACGTGTTTTTACTCGACTAGCCTGCGGGATGCATCCTCTCGCACGTGTTTTTACTCGACTAGCCTGCGGGATGCATCCTCTCGCACGTGTTTTTACTCGACTAGCCTGCGGGATGCATCGTCTCGCACGTGTTTTTACTCGACTAGCCTGCGGGATACATCCTCTCGCACGTGTTTTTGCTCGACTAGCCTGCGGGATGCATCCTCTCGCACGTGTTTTTGCTCGACTAGCCTGCGGGATGCATCTTCTCGCACGTGTTTTTGCTCGACTAGCCTGCGGGACGCATCCTCTCGCACGTGTTTTTACTCGACTAGCCTGCGGGATGCATCCTCTCTCACGTGTTTTTACTCGACTAGCCTGCGGGAAGCATCCTCTTGCACGTGTTTTTACTCGACTAGCATGCGGGATGCATCCTCTCGCACGTGTTTTTGCTCGACAAGCCTGCGGGATGCATCCTCTCGCACGTGTTTATGCTCGACTAGGCATGCGCATCCCAAAAAACCTGCGCATGCGCATCCCAAAAAACCTGCGCATGCGCATCCCACAAAACCTGCGCATGCGCATCCCACAAAACCTCGCACGTGTTTTTACTCGACTAGCCTGCGGGATGCATCCTCTCGCACGTGTTTTTACTCGACTAGCCTGCGGGATGCATCCTCTCGCACGTGTTTCTACTCGACTAGCCTGCGGGATGCATCCTCTCGCACGTGTTTTTACTCGACCAGCCTGCGGGATGCATCGGCTCGCACGTGTTTTTACTCGACTAGCCTGCGGGATGCATCCTCTCGCACGTGTTTTTGCTCGACTAGCCATGCGCATCCCAAAAAACCTGCGCATGCGCATCCCAAAAAACCTGCGCATGCGCATCCCACAAAACCTGCGCATGCGCATCCCACAAAACCTCGCACGTGTTTTTACTCGACTAGCCTGCGGGATGCATCGTCTCGCACGTGTTTTTACTCGACTAGCCTGCGGGATACATCCTCTCGCACGTGTTTTTGCTCGACTAGCCTGCGGGATGCATCCTCTCGCACGTGTTTTTGCTCGACTAGCCTGCGGGATGCATCCTCTCGCACGTGTTTTTGCTCGACTAGCCTGAGGGACGCATCCTCTCGCACGTGTTTTTACTCGACTAGCCTGCGGGATGCATCCTCTCGCACGTGTTTTTACTCGACTAGCCTGCGGGAAGCATCCTCTTGCACGTGTTTTTACTCGACTAGCATGCGGGATGCATACTCTCGCACGTGTTTTTACTCGACTAGCCTGCGGGAAGCATCCTCTCGCACGTGTTTTTACTCGACTAGCCTGCGGGATGCATCCTCTCGCACGTGTTTTTACTCGACTAGCCTGCGGGAAGCATCCTCTTGCACGTGTTTTTACTCGTCTAGCCTGCGGGATGCATCCTCTCGCACGTGTTTTTACTCGACTAGCCTGCGGGATGCATCCTCTCGCACGTGTTTTTACTCGACTACCCTGCGGGATGCATCCTCTCGCACGTGTTTTTGCTCGACTAGCCATGCGCATCCCATAAAACCTGCGCATGCGCATCCCACAAAACGTGCGCATGCGCATCCCACAAAACCTCGCACGTGTTTTTACTCGACTAGCCTGCGGGATGCATCCTCTCGCACGTGTTTTTACTCGACTAGCCTGCGGGATGCATCCTCTCGCACGTGTTTTAACTAGACTAGCCTGCGGGATGCATCCTCTCGCACGTGTTTCTACTCGACTAGCCTGCGGGATGCATCCTCTCGCACTTGTTTTTGCTCGACTAGCCTGCGGGATGCATCCTCTCGCACGTGTTTTTGCTCGACTAGCCTGCGGGATGCATCCTCTCGCACGTGTTTTTACTCGACTAGCCTGCGGGATGCATCCTCTCGAACGTGTTTTTACTCGACTACCCTGCGGGATGCATCCTCTCGCACGTGTTTTTGCTCGACTAGCCTGCGGGATGCATCCTCTCGCACGTGTTTTTACTCGACTAGCCTGCGGGATGCATCCTCTCGCACGTGTTTTTACTCGACTACCCTGCGGGATGCATCCTCTCGCACGTGTTTTTGCTCGACTAGCCATGCGCATCCCAAAAAACCTGCGCATGCGCATCCCACAAAACCTGCGCATGCGCATCCCAAAAAACCTGCGCATGCGCATCCCACAAAACCTGCGTATGCGCATCCCACAAAATCTCGCACGTGTTTTTACTCGACTAGCCTGCGGGATGCATCCTCTCGCACGTGTTTTTACTCGACTAGCCTGCGGGATGCATCCTCTCGCACGTGTTTTAACTCGACTAGCCTGCGGGATGCATCCTCTCGCACGTGTTTCTACTCGACTAGCCTGCGGGATGCATCCTCTCGCACGTGTTTTTACTCGACTAGCCTGCGAGATGCATCGTCTCGCACGTGTTTTTACTCGACTAGCCTGCGGGATGCATCCTCTCGCACGTGTTTTTGCTCGACTAGCCATGCGCATCCCAAAAAACCTGCGCATGCGCATCCCAAAAAATCTGCGCATGCGCATCCCACAAAACCTGCGCATGCGCATCCCACAAAACCTCGCACGTGTTTGTGCTCGACTAGCCTGCGGGATGCATCCTTTCGCACGTGTTTTTACTCGATTAGCCTGCGGGATGCATCCTCTCGCACGTGTTTTTGCTCGACTAGCCTGCGGGATGCATCCTCTCGCACGTGTTTTTACTCGACTAGCCTGCGGGATGCATCCTCTCGCACGTGTTTTTGCTCGACTAGCCTGCGGGATGCATCCTCTCGCACGTGTTTTTGCTCGACTAGCCTGCGGGATGCATCCTCTCGCACGTGTTTTTGCTCGACTAGCCTGCGGGATGCATCCTCTCGCACGTGTTTTTGCTCGACTAGCCTGCGGGATGCATCCTCTCGCACGTGTTTTTCCTCGACTAGCCTGCGGGATGCATCCTCTCGCACTTGTTTTTGCTCGACTAGCCTGCGGGATGCATCCTCTCGCACGTGTTTTTGCTCGACTAGCCTGCGGGATGCATCCTCTCGCACGTGTTTTTGCTCGACTAGCCTGCGGGATGCATCCTCTCGCACGTGTTTTTACTCGACTAGCCTGCGGGATGCATCCTCTCGCACTTGTTTTTGCTCGACTAGCCTGCGGGATGCATCCTCTCGCACGTGTTTTTGCTCGACTAGCCTGCGGGATGCATCCTCTCGCACGTGTTTTTACTCGACTAGCCTGCGGGATGCAGCCTCTCGCACGTGTTTTTACTCGACTACCCTGCGGGATGCATCCTCTCGCACGTGTTTTTGCTCGACTAGCCATGCGCATCCCAAAAAACCTGCGCATGCGCATCCCAAAAAACCTGCGCATGCGCATCCCAAAAAACCTGCGCATGCGCATCCCACAAAACCTGCGTATGCGCATCCCACAAAATCTCGCACGTGTTTTTGCTCGACCAGCCTGCGGGATGCATCCTCTCGCACGTGTTTTTGCTCGACTAGCCTGCGGGATGCATCCTCTCGCACGTGTTTTTGCTCGACTAGCCTGCGGGATGCATCCTCTCGCACGTGTTTTTACTCGACTAGCCTGCGGGATGCATCCTCTCGCACGTGTTTTTGCTCGACTAGCCTGCGGGATGCATCCTCTCGCACGTGTTTTTGCTCGACTAGCCTGCGGGATGCATCCTCTCGCACGTGTTTTTACTCGACTAGCCTGCGGGATGCATCCTCTCGCACTTGTTTTTGCTCGACTAGCCTGCGGGATGCATCCTCTCGCACGTGTTTTTGCTCGACTAGCCTGCGGGATGCATCCTCTCGCACGTGTTTTTACTCGACTAGCCTGCGGGATGCATCCTCCCGCACGTGTTTTTACTCGACTACCCTGCTGGATGCATCCTCTCGCACGTGTTTTTGCTCGACTAGCCATGCGCATCCCAAAAAACCTGCGCATGCGCATCCCAAAAAACCTGCGCATGCGCATCCCAAAAAACCTGCGCATGCGCATCCCACAAAACCTGCGTATGCGCATCCCACAAAATCTCGCACGTGTTTTTGCTCGACTAGCCTGCGGGATGCATCCTCTCGCACGTGTTTTTGCTCGACTAGCCTGCGGGATGCATCCTCTCGCACGTGTTTTTACTCGACTAGCCTGCGGGATGCATCCTCTCGCACGTGTTTTTACTCGACTACCCTGCGGGATGCATCCTCTCGCACGTGTTTTTGCTCGACAAGCCTGCGGGATGCATCCTCTCGCACGTGTTTATGCTCGACTAGGCATGCGCATCCCAAAAAACCTGCGCATGCGCATCGCAAAAAACCTGCGCATGCGCATCCCACAAAACCTGCGCATGCGCATCCCACAAAACCTCGCACGTGTTTTTACTCGACTAGCCTGCGGGATGCATCCTCTCGCACGTGTTTTTACTCGACTAGCCTGCGGGATGCATCCTCTCGCACGTGTTTCTACTCGACTAGCCTGCGGGATGCATCCTCTCGCACGTGTTTTTACTCGACTAGCCTGCGGGATGCATCGGCTCGCACGTGTTTTTACTCGACTAGCCTGCGGGATGCATCCTCTCGCACGTGTTTTTGCTCGACTAGCCATGCGCATCCCAAAAAACCTGCGCATGCGCATCCCAAAAAACCTGCGCATGCGCATCCCACAAAACCTGCGCATGCGCATCCCACAAAACCTCGCACGTGTTTTTACTCGACTAGCCTGCGGGATGCATCCTCTCGCACGTGTTTTTACTCGACTAGCCTGCGGGATGCATCCTCTCGCACGTGTTTTTACTCGACTAGCCTGCGGGATGCATCGTCTCGCACGTGTTTTTACTCGACTAGCCTGCGGGATGCATCCTCTCGCACGTGTTTTTGCTCGACTAGCCTGCGGGATGCATCCTCTCGCACGTGTTTTTGCTCGACTAGCCATGCGCATCCCAAAAAACCTGCGCATGCGCATCCCAAAAAATCTGCGCATGCGCATCCCACAAAACCTGCGCATGCGCATCCCACAAAACCTGCGCATGCGCATCCCACAAAACCTCGCACGTGTTTGTGCTCGACTAGCCTGCGGGATGCATCCTTTCGCACGTGTTTTTACTCGACTAGCCTGCGGGATGCATCCTCTCGCACGTGTTTTTGCTCGACTAGCCTGCGGGATGCATCCTCTCGCACGTGTTTTTACTCGACTAGCCTGCGGGATGCATCCTCTCGCACGTGTTTTTGCTCGACTAGCCTGCGGGATGCATCCTCTCGCACGTGTTTTTGCTCGACTAGCCATGCGCATCCCAAAAAACCTGCGCATGCGCATCCCAAAAAATCTGCGCATGCGCATCCCACAAAACCTGCGCATGCGCATCCCACAAAACCTCGCACGTGTTTGTGCTCGACTAGCCTGCGGGATGCATCCTTTCGCACGTGTTTTTACTCGACTAGCCTGCGGGATGCATCCTCTCGCACGTGTTTTTGCTCGACTAGCCTGCGGGATGCATCCTCTCGCACGTGTTTTTACTCGACTAGCCTGCGGGATGCATCCTCTCGCACGTGTTTTAACTCGACTAGCCTGCGGGATGCATCCTCTCGCACGTGTTTCTACTCGACTAGCCTGCGGGATGCATCCTCTCGCACGTGTTTTTACTCGACTAGCCTGCGGGATGCATCGTCTCGCACGTGTTTTTACTCGACTAGCCTGCGGGATGCATCCTCTCGCACGTGTTTTTGCTCGACTAGCCATGCGCATCCCAAAAAACCTGCGCATGCGCATCCCAAAAAATCTGCGCATGCGCATCCCACAAAACCTGCGCATGCGCATCCCACAAAACCTCGCACGTGTTTGTGCTCGACTAGCCTGCGGGATGCATCCTTTCGCACGTGTTTTTACTCGACTAGCCTGCGGGATGCATCCTCTCGCACGTGTTTTTGCTCGACTAGCCTGCGGGATGCATCCTCTCGCACGTGTTTTTACTCGACTAGCCTGCGGGATGCATCCTCTCGCACGTGTTTTTGCTCGACTAGCCTGCGGGATGCATCCTCTCGCACGTGTTTTTGCTCGACTAGCCTGCGGGATGCATCCTCTCGCACGTGTTTTTGCTCGACTAGCCTGCGGGATGCATCCTCTCGCACGTGTTTTTGCTCGACTAGCCTGCGGGATGCATCCTCTCGCACGTGTTTTTACTCGACTAGCCTGCGGGATGCATCCTCTCGCACTTGTTTTTGCTCGACTAGCCTGCGGGATGCATCCTCTCGCACGTGTTTTTGCTCGACTAGCCTGCGGGATGCATCCTCTCGCACGTGTTTTTGCTCGACTAGCCTGCGGGATGCATCCTCTCGCACGTGTTTTTACTCGACTAGCCTGCGGGATGCATCCTCTCGCACTTGTTTTTGCTCGACTAGCCTGCGGGATGCATCCTCTCGCACGTGTTTTTGCTCGACTAGCCTGCGGGATGCATCCTCTCGCACGTGTTTTTACTCGACTAGCCTGCGGGATGCATCCTCTCGCACGTGTTTTTACTCGACTAGCCTGCGGGATGCATCCTCTCGCACGTGTTTTTACTCGACTAGCCTGCGGGATGCATCCTCTCGCACGTGTTTTTACTCGACTACCCTGCGGGATGCATCCTCTCGCACGTGTTTTTGCTCGACAAGCCTGCGGGATGCATCCTCTCGCACGTGTTTATGCTCGACTAGGCATGCGCATCCCAAAAAACCTGCGCATGCGCATCCCAAAAAACCTGCGCATGCGCATCCCACAAAACCTGCGCATGCGCATCCCACAAAACCTCGCACGTGTTTTTACTCGACTAGCCTGCGGGATGCATCATCTCGCACGTGTTTTTACTCGACTAGCCTGCGGGATGCATCCTCTCGCACGTGTTTCTACTCGACTAGCCTGCGGGATGCATCCTCTCGCACGTGTTTTTACTCGACTAGCCTGCGGGATGCATCGGCTCGCACGTGTTTTTACTCGACTAGCCTGCGGGATGCATCCTCTCGCACGTGTTTTTGCTCGACTAGCCATGCGCATCCCAAAAAACCTGCGCATGCGCAACCCAAAAAACCTGCGCATGCGCATCCCACAAAACCTGCGCATGCGCATCCCACAAAACCTCGCACGTGTTTTTACTCGACTAGCCTGCGGGATGCATCCTCTCGCACGTGTTTTTACTCGACTAGCCTGCGGGATGCATCCTCTCGCACGTGTTTTTACTCGACTAGCCTGCGGGATGCATCGTCTCGCACGTGTTTTTACTCGACTAGCCTGCGGGATACATCCTCTCGCACGTGTTTTTGCTCGACTAGCCTGCGGGATGCATCCTCTCGCACGTGTTTTTGCTCGACTAGCCTGCGGGATGCATCCTCTGGCACGTGTTTTTGCTCGACTAGCCTGCGGGACGCATCCTCTCGCACGTGTTTTTACTCGACTAGCCTGCGGGATGCATCCTCTCGCACGTGTTTTTACTCGACTAGCCTGCGGGAAGCATCCTCTTGCACGTGTTTTTACTCGACTAGCATGCGGGATGCATCCTCTCGCACGTGTTTTTACTCGACTAGCCTGCGGGAAGCATCCTCTCGCACGTGTTTTTACTCGACTAGCCTGCGGGATGCATCCTCTCGCACGTGTTTTTACTCGACTAGCCTGCGGGAAGCATCCTCTTGCACGTGTTTTTACTCGTCTAGCCTGCGGGATGCATCCTCTCGCACGTGTTTTTACTCGACTAGCCTGCGGGATGCATCCTCTCGCACGTGTTTTTACTCGACTACCCTGCGGGATGCATCCTCTCGCACGTGTTTTTGCTCGACTAGCCATGCGCATCCCATAAAACCTGCGCATGCGCATCCCACAAAACGTGCGCATGCGCATCCCACAAAACCTCGCACGTGTTTTTACTCGACTAGCCTGCGGGATGCATCCTCTCGCACGTGTTTTTACTCGACTAGCCTGCGGGATGCATCCTCTCGCACGTGTTTTAACTCGACTAGCCTGCGGGATGCATCCTCTCGCACGTGTTTTTGCTCGACTAGCCTGCGGGATGCATCCTCTCGCACGTGTTTTTGCTCGACTAGCCTGCGGGATGCATCCTCTCGCACGTGTTTTTGCTCGACTAGCCTGCGGGATGCATCCTCTCGCACGTGTTTTTACTCGACTAGCCTGCGGGATGCATCCTCTCGCACTTGTTTTTGCTCGACTAGCCTGCGGGATGCATCCTCTCGCACGTGTTTTTGCTCGACTAGCCTGCGGGATGCATCCTCTCGCACGTGTTTTTGCTCGACTAGCCTGCGGGATGCATCCTCTCGCACGTGTTTTTACTCGACTAGCCTGCGGGATGCATCCTCTCGCACTTGTTTTTGCTCGACTAGCCTGCGGGATGCATCCTCTCGCACGTGTTTTTGCTCGACTAGCCTGCGGGATGCATCCTCTCGCACGTGTTTTTACTCGACTAGCCTGCGGGATGCATCCTCTCGCACGTGTTTTTGCTCGACTAGCCTGCGGGATGCATCCTCTCGCACGTGTTTTTGCTCGACTAGCCATGCGCATCCCAAAAAACCTGCGCATGCGCATCCCAAAAAATCTGCGCATGCGCATCCCACAAAACCTGCGCATGCGCATCCCACAAAACCTCGCACGTGTTTGTGCTCGACTAGACTGCGGGATGCATCCTCTCGCACGTGTTTTTGCTCGACTAGCCATGCGCATCCCAAAAAACCTGCGCATGCGCATCCCACAAAACCTGCGCATGCGCATCCCACAAAACCTCGCACGTGTTTTTACTCGACTAGCCTGCGGGATGCATCCTCTCGCACGTGTTCTTACTCGACTAGCCTGCGGGATGCATCCTCCCGCACGTGTTTTTGCTCGACTAGCCATGCGCATCCCAAAAAACCTGCGCATGCGCATCCCACAAAACCTGCGCATGCGCATCCCACAAAACCTCGCACGTGTTTTTACTCGACTAGCCTGCGGGATGCATCGTCTCGCACGTGTTTTTACTCGACTAGCCTGCGGGATGCATCCTCTCGCACGTGTTTTTACTCGACTAGCCATGCGCATCCCAAAAAACCTGCGCATGCGCATCCCACAAAACCTGCGCATGCGCATCCCACAAAACCTCGCACGTGTTTTTACTCGACTAGCCTGCGGGATGCATCCTCTCGCACGTGTTTTTACTCGACTAGCCTGCGGGATGCATCCTCCCGCACGTGTTTTTGCTCGACTAGCCATGCGCATCCCAAAAAACCTGCGCATGCGCATCCCAAAAAATCTGCGCATGCGCATCCCACAAAACCTGCGCATGCGCATCCCACAAAACCTCGCACGTGTTTGTGCTCGATTAGCCTGCGGGATGCATTCTTTCGCACGTGTTTTTACTCGACTAGCCTGCAGGATGCATCCTCTCGCACGTGTTTTTGCTCGACTAGCCTGCGGGATGCATCCTCTCGCACGTGTTTGTGCTCGACTAGCCTGCGGGATGCATCCTCTCGCACGTGTTTTTACTCGACTAGCCTGCGGGATGCATCCTCTCGCACGTGTTTTTGCTCGACTAGCCTGCGGGATGCATCCTCTCGCACGTGTTTTTGCTCGACTAGCCTGCGGGATGCATCCTCTCGCACGTGTTTTTACTCGACTAGCCTGCGGGATGCATCCTCTCGCACTTGTTTTTGCTCTACTAGCCTGCGGGATGCATCCTCTCGCACGTGTTTTTGCTCGACTAGCCTGCGGGATGCATCCTCTCGCACGTGTTTTTACTCGACTAGCCTGGGGGATGCATCCTCTCGCACGTGTTTTTACTCGACTACCCTGTGGGATGCATCCTCTCGCACGTGTTTTTGCTCGACTAGCCATGCGCATCCCAAAAAACCTGCGCATGCGCATCCCAAAAAACCTGCGCATGCGCATCCCAAAAAACCTGCGCATGCGCATCCCACAAAACCTCGCACGTGTTTTTACTCGACTAGCCTGCGGGATGCATCCTCTCGCACGTGTTTTTGCTCGGCTAGCCTGCGGGATGCATCCTCTCGCACGTGTTTTTGCTCGACTAGCCATGCGCATCCCAAAAAACCTGCGCATGCGCATCCCAAAAAACCTGCGCATGCGCATCCCACAAAACCTGCGCATGCGCATCCCACAAAACCTCGCACGTGTTTTTACTCGACTAGCCTGCGGGATGCATCCTCTCGCACGTGTTTTTACTCGACTAGCCTGCGGGATGCATCCTCTCGCACGTGTTTTTACTCGACTAGCCTGCGGGATGCATCGTCTCGCACGTGTTTTTACTCGACTAGCCTGCGGGATGCATCCTCTCGCACGTGTTTTTGCTCGACTAGCCATGCGCATCCCAAAAAACCTGCGCATGCGCATCCCAAAAAATCTGCGCATGCGCATCCCACAAATCCTGCGCATGCGCATCCCACAAAACCTCGCACGTGTTTGTGCTCGACTAGCCTGCGGGATGCATCCTTTCGCACGTGTTTTTACTCGACTAGCCTGCGGGATGCATCCTCTCGCACGTGTTTTTGCTCGACTAGCCTGCGGGATGCATCCTCTCGCACGTGTTTTTGCTCGACTAGCCATGCGCATCCCAAAAAACCTGCGCATGCGCATCCCAAAAAATCTGCGCATGCGCATCCCACAAAACCTGCGCATGCGCATCCCACAAAACCTCGCACGTGTTTGTGCTCGACTAGACTGCGGGATGCATCCTCTCGCACGTGTTTTTTCTCGACTAGCCATGCGCATCCCAAAAAACCTGCGCATGCGCATCCCACAGAACCTGCGCATGCGCATCCCACAAAACCTCGCACGTGTTTTTACTCGACTAGCCTGCGGGATGCATCCTCCCGCACGTGTTTTTACTCGACTAGCCTGCGGGATGCATCCTCTCGCACGTGTTTTTACTCGACTAGCCTGCGGGATGCATCCTCTCGCACGTGTTTTTACTCGACTAGCCTGCGGGATGCATCCTCTCGCACGTGTTTTTACTCGACTAGCCTGCGGGATGCATCGTCTCGCACGTGTTTTTACTCGACTAGCCTGCGGGATGCATCCTCTCGCACGTGTTTTTGATCGACTAGCCATGCGCATCCCAAAAAACCTGCGCATGCGCATCCCAAAAAATCTGCGCATGCGCATCCCACAAAACCTGCGCATGCGCATCCCACAAAACCTCGCACGTGTTTGTGCTCGACTAGCCTGCGGGATGCATCCTTTCGCACGTGTTTTTACTCGACTAGCCTGCGGGATGCATCCTCTCGCACGTGTTTTTGCTCGACTAGCCTGCGGGATGCATCCTCTCGCACGTGTTTTTGCTCGACTAGCCATGCGCATCCCAAAAAACCTGCGCATGCGCATCCCAAAAAATCTGCGCATGCGCATCCCACAAAACCTGCGCATGCGCATCCCACAAAACCTCGCACGTGTTTGTGCTCGACTAGACTGCGGGATGCATCCTCTCGCACGTGTTTTTGCTCGACTAGCCATGCGCATCCCAAAAAACCTGCGCATGCGCATCCCACAAAACCTGCGCATGCGCATCCCACAAAACCTCGCACGTGTTTTTACTCGACTAGCCTGCGGGATGCATCCTCTCGCACGTGTTTTTACTCGACTAGCCTGCGGGATGCATCCTCCCGCACGTGTTTTTGCTCGACTAGCCATGCGCATCCCAAAAAACCTGCGCATGCGCATCCCACAAAACCTGCGCATGCGCATCCCACAAAACCTCGCACGTGTTTTTACTCGACTAGCCTGCGGGATGCATCGTCTCGCACGTGTTTTTACTCGACTAGCCTGCGGGATGCATCCTCTCGCACGTGTTTTTACTCGACTAGCCTGCGGGATGCATCCTCTCGCACGTGTTTTTACTCGACTAGCCTGCGGGATGCATCGTCTCGCACGTGTTTTTACTCGACTAGCCTGCGGGATACATCCTCTCGCACGTGTTTTTGCTCGACTAGCCTGCGGGATGCATCCTCTCGCACGTGTTTTTGCTCGACTAGCCTGCGGGATGCATCCTCTCGCACGTGTTTTTGCTCGACTAGCCTGCGGGACGCATCCTCTCGCACGTGTTTTTACTCGACTAGCCTGCGGGATGCATTCTCTCGCACGTGTTTTTACTCGACTAGCCTGCGGGAAGCATCCTCTTGCACGTGTTTTTACTCGACTAGCATGCGGGATGCATCCTCTCGCACGTGTTTTTACTCGACTAGCCTGCGGGAAGCATCCTCTCGCACGTGTTTTTACTCGACTAGCCTGCGGGATGCATCCTCTCGCACGTGTTTTTACTCGACTAGCCTGCGGGAAGCATCCTCTTGCACGTGTTTTTACTCGACTAGCCTGCGGGATGCATCCTCTCGCACGTGTTTTTACTCGACTAGCCTGCGGGATGCATCCTCTCGCACGTGTTTTTACTCGACTACCCTGCGGGATGCATCCTCTCGCACGTGTTTTTGCTCGACTAGCCATGCGCATCCCATAAAACCTGCGCATGCGCATCCCACAAAACGTGCGCATGCGCATCCCACAAATCCTCGCACGTGCTTTTACTCGACTAGCCTGCGGGATGCATCCTCTCGCACGTGTTTTTACTCGACTAGCCTGCGGGATGCATCCTCTCGCACGTGTTTTTACTCGACTAGCCTGCGGGATGCATCGTCTCGCACGTGTTTTTACTCGACTAGCCTGCGGGATGCATCCTCTTGCACGTGTTTTTGATCGACTAGCCATGCGCATCCCAAAAAACCTGCGCATGCGCATCCCAAAAAATCTGCACATGCGCATCCCACAAAACCTGCGCATGCGCATCCCACAAAACCTGCGCATGCGCATCCCACAAAACCTCGCACGTGTTTTTACTCGACTAGCCTGCGGGATGCATCCTCTCGCACGTGTTTTTACTCGACTAGCCTGCGGGATGCATCCTCTCGCACGTGTTTTAACTCGACTAGCCTGCGGGATGCATCCTCCCGCACGTGTTTCTACTCGACCAGCCTGCGGGATGCATCCTCTCGCACGTGTTTTTACTCGACTAGCCTGCGGGATGCATCGTCTCGCACGTGTTTTTACTCGACTAGCCTGCGGGATGCATCCTCTCGCACGTGTTTTTGCTCGACTAGCCATGCGCATCCCAAAAAACCTGCGCATGCGCATCCCAAAAAATCTGCGCATGCGCATCCCACAAAACCTCGCACGTGTTTGTGCTCGACTAGCCTGCGGGATGCATCCTTTCGCACGTGTTTTTACTCGACTAGCCTGCGGGATGCATCCTCTCGCACGTGTTTTTGCTCGACTAGCCTGCGGGATGCATCCTCTCGCACGTGTTTTTACTCGACTAGCCTGCGGGATGCATCCTCTCGCACGTGTTTTTGCTCGACTAGCCTGCGGGATGCATCCTCTCGCACGTGTTTTTACTCGACTAGCCTGCGGGATGCATCCTCTCGCACGTGTTTTTGCTCGACCAGCCTGCGGGATGCATCCTCTCGCACGTGTTTTTACTCGACTAGCCTGCGGGATGCATCCTCTCGCACGTGTTTTTACTCGACTACCCTGCGGGATGCATCCTCTCGCACGTGTTTTTGCTCGACTAGCCATGCGCATCCCATAAAACCTGCGCATGCGCATCCCACAAAACCTGCGCATGCGCATCCCACAAAACCTCGCACGTGTTTTTACTCGAGTAGCCTGCGGGATGCATCCTCTCGCACGTGTTTTTACTCGACTAGCCTGCGGGATGCATCCTCTCGCACGTGTTTTTACTCGACTAGCCTGCAGGATGCATCCTCTCGCACGTGTTTTTACACGACTAGCCTGCGGGATGCATCCTCTCGCACGTGTTTTTGCTCGACTAGCCTGCGGGATGCATCCTCTCGCACGTGTTTTTGCTCGACTAGCCTGCGGGATGCATCCTCTCGCACGTGTTTTTGCTCGACTAGCCATGCGCATCCCAAAAAACCTGCGCATGCGCATCCCACAAAACCTGCGCATGCGCATCCCACAATACCTCGCACGTGTTTTTACTCGACTAGCCTGCGGGATGCATCCTCTCGCACGTGTTTTTACTCGACTAGCCTGCGGGATGCATCCTCTCGCACGTGTTTTTACTCGACTACCCTGCGTGATGCATCCTCTCGCACGTGTTTTGCTCGACTAGCCATGCGCATCCCATAAAACCTGCGCATGCGCATCCCACAAAACCTGCGCATGCGCATCCCACAAAACCTCGCACGTGTTTTTACTCGACTAGCCTGCGGGATGCATCCTCTCGCACGTGTTTTTACTCGACTAGCCTGCGGGATGCATCCTCTCGCACGTGTTTTTACTCGACTAGCCTGCAGGATGCATCCTCTCGCACGTGTTTTTACTCGACTAGCCTGCGGGATGCATCCTCTCGCACGTGTTTTTGCTCGACTAGCCTGCGGGATGCATCCTCTCGCACGTGTTTTTGCTCGACTAGGCATGCGCATCCCAAAAAACCTGCGCATGCGCATCCCACAAAACCTCGCACGTGTTTTTACTCGACTAGCCTGCGGGATGCATCCTCTCGCACGTGTTTTTACTCGACTAGCCTGCGGGATGCATCCTCTCGCACGTGTTTTTACTCGACTAGCCTGCGGGATGCATCGTCTCGCACGTGTTTTTACTCGACTGGCCTGCGGGATGCATCCTCTCGCACGTGTTTTTACTCGACTAGCCTGCGGGATGCATCCTCTCGCACGTGTTTTTACTCGACTAGCCTGCAGGATGCATCCTCTCGCACGTGTTTTTACTCGACTAGCCTGCGGGATGCATCCTCTCGCACGTGTTTTTCTCGACTAGCCATGCGCATCCCAAAAACCTGCGCATGCGCATCCCAAAAAACCTGCGCATGCGCATCCACAAAACCTGCGCATGCGCATCCCACAAAACCTCGCACGTGTTTTTACTCGACTAGCCTGCGGGATGCATCCTCTCGCACGTGTTTTTGCTCGACTAGCCTGCGGGATGCATCCTCTCGCACGTGTTTTTGCTCGACTAGCCTGCGGGATGCATCCTCTCGCACGTGTTTTTACTCGACTAGCCTGCGGGATGCATCCTCTCGCACGTGTTTTTACTCGACTACCCTGCGGGATGCATCCTCTCGCACGTGTTTTTGCTCGACTAGCCATGCGCATCCCAAAAAACCTGCGCATGCGCATCCCAAAAAACCTGCGCATGCGCATCCCACAAAACATGCGCATGCGCATCCCACAAAACCTCGCACGTGTTTTTACTCGACTAGCCTGCGGGATGCATCCTCTCGCACGTGTTTTTACTCGACTAGCCTGCGGGATGCATCCTCTCGCACGTGTTTTTGCTCGACTAGCCTGCGGGATGCATCCTCTCGCACGTGTTTTTGCTCGACTAGCCTGCGGGATGCATCCTCTCGCACGTGTTTTTGCTCGACTAGCCTGCGGGATGCATCCTCTCGCACGTGTTTTTTACTCGACTAGCCTGCGGGATGCATCCTCTCGCACGTGTTTTTGCTCGACTAGCCTGCGGGATGCATCCTCTCGCACGTGTTTTTGCTCGACTAGCCTGCGGGATGCATCCTCTCGCACGTGTTTTTACTCGACTAGCCTGCGGGATGCATCCTCTCGCACGTGTTTTTACTCGACTACCCTGCGGATGCATACTCTCGCACGTGTTTTGCTCGACTAGCCATGCGCATCCCAAAAAACCTGCGCATGCGCATCTCACAAAACCTGCGGATGCGCATCCCACAAAACCTCGCACGTGTTTTTACTCGACTAGCCTGCGGGATGCATCCTCTCGCACGTGTTTTTACTCGACTAGCCTGCGGGAAGCACCCTCTCGCACGTGTTTTTACTCGACTAGCCTGCGGGATGCATACTCTCGCACGTGTTTTTGCTCGACTAGCCTGCGGGATGCATCCTCTCGCACGTGTTTTTACTCGACTAGCCTGCGGGATGCATCCTCTCGCACGTGTTTTTGCTCGACTAGCCTGCGGGATGCATCCTCTCGCACGTGTTTTTGCTCGACTAGGCATGCGCATCCCAAAAAACCTGCGCAGGCGCATCCAAAAAACATGCGCATGCGCATCCCACAAAACCTCGCACGTGGTTTTTACTCGACTAGCCTGCGGGATGCATCCTCTCGCACGTGTTTTTGCTCGACTAGCCATGCGCATCCCAAAAAACCTGCGCATGCGCATCCCAAAAAATCTGCGCATGCGCATCCCACAAAACCTGCGCATGCGCATCCACAAAACCTCGCACGTGTTTGTGCTCGACTAGCCTGCGGGATGCATCCTTTCGCACGTGTTTTTACTCGACTCGCCTGCGGGATGCATCCTCTCGCACGTGTTTTTACTCGACTAGCCTGCGGGATGCATCCTCTCGCACGTGTTTTTGCTCGACTAGCCTGCGGGATGCATCCTCTCGCACGTGTTTGTGCTCGACTAGCCTGCGGGATGCATCCTCTCGCACGTGTTTTTACTCGACAAGCCTGCGGAAGCATCCCCTCGCACGTGTTTTTACTCGACTACCCTGCGGGATGCATACTCTCGCACGTGTTTTTGCTCGACTAGCCATGCGCATCCCATAAAACCTGCGCATGCGCATCCCACAAAACCTGCGTATGCGCATCCCACAAAACCTGCGTATGCGCATCCCACAAAACCTCGCACGTGTTTTTACTCGACTAGCCTGCGGGATGCATCCTCTCGCACGTGTTTTTACTCGACTAGCCTGCGGGAAGCATCCTCTCGCACGTGTTTTTACTCGACTAGCCTGCGGGATGCATCGTCTCGCACGTGTTTTTACTCGACTGGCCTGCGGGATGCATCCTCTCGCACGTGTTTTTACTCGACTAGCCTGCGGGATGCATCCTCTCGCACGTGTTTTTACTCGACTAGCCTGTAGGATGCATCCTCTCGCACGTGTTTTTACTAGACTAGCCTGCGGGATGCATCCTCTCGCACGTGTTTTTCTCGACTAGCCATGCGCATCCCAAAAAACCTGCGCATGCGCATCCCGAAAAACCTGCGCATGCGCATCCCACAAAACCTGCGCATGCGCATCCCACAAAACCTCGCACGTGTTTTTACTCGACTAGCCTGCGGGATGCATCCTCTCGCACGTGTTTTTGCTCGACTAGCCTGCGGGATGCATCCTCTCGCACGTGTTTTTGCTCGACTAGCCTGCGGGATGCATCCTCTCGCACGTGTTTTTACTCGACTAGCCTGCGGGATGCATCCTCTCGCACGTGTTTTTACTCGACTACCCTGCGGGATGCATCCTCTCGCACGTGTTTTTGCTCGACTAGCCATGCGCATCCCAAAAAACCTGCGCATGCGCATCCCAAAAAACCTGCGCATGCGCATCCCACAAAACCTCGCACGTGTTTTTACTCGACTAGCCTGCGGGATGCATCCTCTCGCACGTGTTTTTACTCGACTAGCCTGCGGGAAGCACCCTCTCGCACGTGTTTTTACTCGACTAGCCTGCGGGATGCATACTCTCGCACGTGTTTTTGCTCGACTAGCCTGCGGGATGCATCCTCTCGCACGTGTTTTTACTCGACTAGCCTGCGGGATGCATCCTCTCGCACGTGTTTTTGCTCGACTAGCCTGCGGGATGCATCCTCTCGCACGTGTTTTTGCTCGACTAGGCATGCGCATCCCAAAAAACCTGCGCAGGCGCATCCCAAAAAACCTGCGCATGCGCATCCCACAAAACCTCGCACGTGTTTTTACTCGACTAGCCTGCGGGATGCATCCTCTCGCACGTGTTTTTGCTCGACTAGCCATGCGCATCCCAAAAAACCTGCGCATGCGCATCCCACAAAACCTGCGCATGCGCATCCCACAAAACCTCGCACGTGTTTTTACTCGACTAGCCTGCGGGATGCATCGTCTCGCACGTGTTTTTACTCGACTAGCCTGCGGGATGCATCCTCTCGCACGTGTTTTTACTCGACTAGCCTGCGGGATGCATCCTCTCGCACGTGTTTTTACTCGACTAGCCTGCGGGATGCATCGTCTCGCACGTGTTTTTACTCGACTAGCCTGCGGGATACATCCTCTCGCACGTGTTTTTGCTCGACTAGCCTGCGGGATGCATCCTCTCGCACGTGTTTTTGCTCGACTAGCCTGCGGGATGCATCCTCTCGCACGTGTTTTTGCTCGACTAGCCTGCGGGACGCATCCTCTCGCACGTGTTTTTACTCGACTAGCCTGCGGGATGCATTCTCTCGCACGTGTTTTTACTCGACTAGCCTGCGGGAAGCATCCTCTTGCACGTGTTTTTACTCGACTAGCATGCGGGATGCATCCTCTCGCACGTGTTTTTACTCGACTAGCCTGCGGGAAGCATCCTCTCGCACGTGTTTTTACTCGACTAGCCTGCGGGATGCATCCTCTCGCACGTGTTTTTACTCGACTAGCCTGCGGGAAGCATCCTCTTGCACGTGTTTTTACTCGACTAGCCTGCGGGATGCATCCTCTCGCACGTGTTTTTACTCGACTAGCCTGCGGGATGCATCCTCTCGCACGTGTTTTTACTCGACTACCCTGCGGGATGCATCCTCTCGCACGTGTTTTTGCTCGACTAGCCATGCGCATCCCATAAAACCTGCGCATGCGCATCCCACAAAACGTGCGCATGCGCATCCCACAAATCCTCGCACGTGCTTTTACTCGACTAGCCTGCGGGATGCATCCTCTCGCACGTGTTTTTACTCGACTAGCCTGCGGGATGCATCCTCTCGCACGTGTTTTTACTCGACTAGCCTGCGGGATGCATCGTCTCGCACGTGTTTTTACTCGACTAGCCTGCGGGATGCATCCTCTTGCACGTGTTTTTGATCGACTAGCCATGCGCATCCCAAAAAACCTGCGCATGCGCATCCCAAAAAATCTGCACATGCGCATCCCACAAAACCTGCGCATGCGCATCCCACAAAACCTGCGCATGCGCATCCCACAAAACCTCGCACGTGTTTTTACTCGACTAGCCTGCGGGATGCATCCTCTCGCACGTGTTTTTACTCGACTAGCCTGCGGGATGCATCCTCTCGCACGTGTTTTAACTCGACTAGCCTGCGGGATGCATCCTCCCGCACGTGTTTCTACTCGACCAGCCTGCGGGATGCATCCTCTCGCACGTGTTTTTACTCGACTAGCCTGCGGGATGCATCGTCTCGCACGTGTTTTTACTCGACTAGCCTGCGGGATGCATCCTCTCGCACGTGTTTTTGCTCGACTAGCCATGCGCATCCCAAAAAACCTGCGCATGCGCATCCCAAAAAATCTGCGCATGCGCATCCCACAAAACCTCGCACGTGTTTGTGCTCGACTAGCCTGCGGGATGCATCCTTTCGCACGTGTTTTTACTCGACTAGCCTGCGGGATGCATCCTCTCGCACGTGTTTTTGCTCGACTAGCCTGCGGGATGCATCCTCTCGCACGTGTTTTTACTCGACTAGCCTGCGGGATGCATCCTCTCGCACGTGTTTTTGCTCGACTAGCCTGCGGGATGCATCCTCTCGCACGTGTTTTTACTCGACTAGCCTGCGGGATGCATCCTCTCGCACGTGTTTTTGCTCGACCAGCCTGCGGGATGCATCCTCTCGCACGTGTTTTTACTCGACTAGCCTGCGGGATGCATCCTCTCGCACGTGTTTTTACTCGACTACCCTGCGGGATGCATCCTCTCGCACGTGTTTTTGCTCGACTAGCCATGCGCATCCCATAAAACCTGCGCATGCGCATCCCACAAAACCTGCGCATGCGCATCCCACAAAACCTCGCACGTGTTTTTACTCGAGTAGCCTGCGGGATGCATCCTCTCGCACGTGTTTTTACTCGACTAGCCTGCGGGATGCATCCTCTCGCACGTGTTTTTACTCGACTAGCCTGCAGGATGCATCCTCTCGCACGTGTTTTTACACGACTAGCCTGCGGGATGCATCCTCTCGCACGTGTTTTTGCTCGACTAGCCTGCGGGATGCATCCTCTCGCACGTGTTTTTGCTCGACTAGCCTGCGGGATGCATCCTCTCGCACGTGTTTTTGCTCGACTAGCCATGCGCATCCCAAAAAACCTGCGCATGCGCATCCCACAAAACCTGCGCATGCGCATCCCACAATACCTCGCACGTGTTTTTACTCGACTAGCCTGCGGGATGCATCCTCTCGCACGTGTTTTTACTCGACTAGCCTGCGGGATGCATCCTCTCGCACGTGTTTTTACTCGACTACCCTGCGTGATGCATCCTCTCGCACGTGTTTTGCTCGACTAGCCATGCGCATCCCATAAAACCTGCGCATGCGCATCCCACAAAACCTGCGCATGCGCATCCCACAAAACCTCGCACGTGTTTTTACTCGACTAGCCTGCGGGATGCATCCTCTCGCACGTGTTTTTACTCGACTAGCCTGCGGGATGCATCCTCTCGCACGTGTTTTTACTCGACTAGCCTGCAGGATGCATCCTCTCGCACGTGTTTTTACTCGACTAGCCTGCGGGATGCATCCTCTCGCACGTGTTTTTGCTCGACTAGCCTGCGGGATGCATCCTCTCGCACGTGTTTTTGCTCGACTAGGCATGCGCATCCCAAAAAACCTGCGCATGCGCATCCCACAAAACCTCGCACGTGTTTTTACTCGACTAGCCTGCGGGATGCATCCTCTCGCACGTGTTTTTACTCGACTAGCCTGCGGGATGCATCCTCTCGCACGTGTTTTTACTCGACTAGCCTGCGGGATGCATCGTCTCGCACGTGTTTTTACTCGACTGGCCTGCGGGATGCATCCTCTCGCACGTGTTTTTACTCGACTAGCCTGCGGGATGCATCCTCTCGCACGTGTTTTTACTCGACTAGCCTGCAGGATGCATCCTCTCGCACGTGTTTTTACTCGACTAGCCTGCGGGATGCATCCTCTCGCACGTGTTTTTCTCGACTAGCCATGCGCATCCCAAAAAACCTGCGCATGCGCATCCCAAAAAACCTGCGCATGCGCATCCCACAAAACC
Organism: Lasioglossum baleicum; assembly: GCF_051020765.1. Classification (NCBI taxonomy): domain Eukaryota; kingdom Metazoa; phylum Arthropoda; class Insecta; order Hymenoptera; family Halictidae; genus Lasioglossum; species Lasioglossum baleicum. The sequence goes on from NW_027469534.1 coordinate 81,342, forward strand.
TGCGCATGCGCATCCCACAAAACCTCGCACGTGTTTTTACTCGACTAGCCTGCGGGATGCATCCTCTCGCACGTGTTTTTGCTCGACTAGCCTGCGGGATGCATCCTCTCGCACGTGTTTTTGCTCGACTAGCCTGCGGGATGCATCCTCTCGCACGTGTTTTTACTCGACTAGCCTGCGGGATGCATCCTCTCGCACGTGTTTTTACTCGACTACCCTGCGGGATGCATCCTCTCGCACGTGTTTTTGCTCGACTAGCCATGCGCATCCCAAAAAACCTGCGCATGCGCATCCCAAAAAACCTGCGCATGCGCATCCCACAAAACATGCGCATGCGCATCCCACAAAACCTCGCACGTGTTTTTACTCGACTAGCCTGCGGGATGCATCCTCTCGCACGTGTTTTTACTCGACTAGCCTGCGGGATGCATCCTCTCGCACGTGTTTTTGCTCGACTAGCCTGCGGGATGCATCCTCTCGCACGTGTTTTTGCTCGACTAGCCTGCGGGATGCATCCTCTCGCACGTGTTTTTGCTCGACTAGCCTGCGGGATGCATCCTCTCGCACGTGTTTTTACTCGACTAGCCTGCGGGATGCATCCTCTCGCACGTGTTTTTGCTCGACTAGCCTGCGGGATGCATCCTCTCGCACGTGTTTTTGCTCGACTAGCCTGCGGGATGCATCCTCTCGCACGTGTTTTTACTCGACTAGCCTGCGGGATGCATCCTCTCGCACGTGTTTTTACTCGACTACCCTGCGGGATGCATACTCTCGCACGTGTTTTTGCTCGACTAGCCATGCGCATCCCAAAAAACCTGCGCATGCGCATCTCACAAAACCTGCGGATGCGCATCCCACAAAACCTCGCACGTGTTTTTACTCGACTAGCCTGCGGGATGCATCCTCTCGCACGTGTTTTTACTCGACTAGCCTGCGGGAAGCACCCTCTCGCACGTGTTTTTACTCGACTAGCCTGCGGGATGCATACTCTCGCACGTGTTTTTGCTCGACTAGCCTGCGGGATGCATCCTCTCGCACGTGTTTTTACTCGACTAGCCTGCGGGATGCATCCTCTCGCACGTGTTTTTGCTCGACTAGCCTGCGGGATGCATCCTCTCGCACGTGTTTTTGCTCGACTAGGCATGCGCATCCCAAAAAACCTGCGCAGGCGCATCCCAAAAAACATGCGCATGCGCATCCCACAAAACCTCGCACGTGTTTTTACTCGACTAGCCTGCGGGATGCATCCTCTCGCACGTGTTTTTGCTCGACTAGCCATGCGCATCCCAAAAAACCTGCGCATGCGCATCCCAAAAAATCTGCGCATGCGCATCCCACAAAACCTGCGCATGCGCATCCCACAAAACCTCGCACGTGTTTGTGCTCGACTAGCCTGCGGGATGCATCCTTTCGCACGTGTTTTTACTCGACTCGCCTGCGGGATGCATCCTCTCGCACGTGTTTTTACTCGACTAGCCTGCGGGATGCATCCTCTCGCACGTGTTTTTGCTCGACTAGCCTGCGGGATGCATCCTCTCGCACGTGTTTGTGCTCGACTAGCCTGCGGGATGCATCCTCTCGCACGTGTTTTTACTCGACAAGCCTGCGGGAAGCATCCCCTCGCACGTGTTTTTACTCGACTACCCTGCGGGATGCATACTCTCGCACGTGTTTTTGCTCGACTAGCCATGCGCATCCCATAAAACCTGCGCATGCGCATCCCACAAAACCTGCGTATGCGCATCCCACAAAACCTGCGTATGCGCATCCCACAAAACCTCGCACGTGTTTTTACTCGACTAGCCTGCGGGATGCATCCTCTCGCACGTGTTTTTACTCGACTAGCCTGCGGGAAGCATCCTCTCGCACGTGTTTTTACTCGACTAGCCTGCGGGATGCATCGTCTCGCACGTGTTTTTACTCGACTGGCCTGCGGGATGCATCCTCTCGCACGTGTTTTTACTCGACTAGCCTGCGGGATGCATCCTCTCGCACGTGTTTTTACTCGACTAGCCTGTAGGATGCATCCTCTCGCACGTGTTTTTACTAGACTAGCCTGCGGGATGCATCCTCTCGCACGTGTTTTTCTCGACTAGCCATGCGCATCCCAAAAAACCTGCGCATGCGCATCCCGAAAAACCTGCGCATGCGCATCCCACAAAACCTGCGCATGCGCATCCCACAAAACCTCGCACGTGTTTTTACTCGACTAGCCTGCGGGATGCATCCTCTCGCACGTGTTTTTGCTCGACTAGCCTGCGGGATGCATCCTCTCGCACGTGTTTTTGCTCGACTAGCCTGCGGGATGCATCCTCTCGCACGTGTTTTTACTCGACTAGCCTGCGGGATGCATCCTCTCGCACGTGTTTTTACTCGACTACCCTGCGGGATGCATCCTCTCGCACGTGTTTTTGCTCGACTAGCCATGCGCATCCCAAAAAACCTGCGCATGCGCATCCCAAAAAACCTGCGCATGCGCATCCCACAAAACCTCGCACGTGTTTTTACTCGACTAGCCTGCGGGATGCATCCTCTCGCACGTGTTTTTACTCGACTAGCCTGCGGGAAGCACCCTCTCGCACGTGTTTTTACTCGACTAGCCTGCGGGATGCATACTCTCGCACGTGTTTTTGCTCGACTAGCCTGCGGGATGCATCCTCTCGCACGTGTTTTTACTCGACTAGCCTGCGGGATGCATCCTCTCGCACGTGTTTTTGCTCGACTAGCCTGCGGGATGCATCCTCTCGCACGTGTTTTTGCTCGACTAGGCATGCGCATCCCAAAAAACCTGCGCAGGCGCATCCCAAAAAACCTGCGCATGCGCATCCCACAAAACCTCGCACGTGTTTTTACTCGACTAGCCTGCGGGATGCATCCTCTCGCACGTGTTTTTGCTCGACTAGCCATGCGCATCCCACAAAACCTGCGCATGCGCATCCCACAAAACCTCGCACGTGTTTGTGCTCGACTAGCCTGCGGGATGCATCCTTTCGCACGTGTTTTTGCTCAACTAGCCTGCGGGATGCATCCTCTCGCACGTGTTTTTGCTCGACTTGCCTGCGGGATGCATCCTCTCGCACGTGTTTGTGCTCGACCAGCCTGCGGGATGCATCCTCTCGCACGTGTTTTTACTCGACTAGCCTGCGGGATGCATCCTCTCGCACGTGTTTTTGCTCGACTAGCCTGCGGGATGCATCCTCTCGCACGTGTTTTTACTCGACTAGCCTGCGGGATGCATCCTCTCGCACGTGTTTTTACTCGACTACCCTGCGGGATGCATCCTCTCGCACGTGTTTTTGCTCGACTAGCCATGCGCATCCCAAAAAACCTGCGCATGCGCATCCCAAAAAACCTGCGCATGCGCATCCCAAAAAACCTGCGCATGCGCATCCCACAAAACCTGCGTATGCGCATCCCACAAAACCTCGCACGTGTTTTTACTCGACTAGCCTGCGGGATGCATCCTCTCGCACGTGTTTTTACTCGACTAGCCTGCGGGATGCATCCTCTCGCACGTGTTTTTGCTCGACTAGCCATGCGCATCCCAAAAAACCTGCACATGCGCATCCCAATAAACCTGCGCATGCGCATCCCACAAAACCTGCGCATGCGCATCCCACAAAACCTCGCACGTGTTTTTGCTCGACTAGCCATGCGCATCCCAAAAAACCTGCGCATGCGCATCCCAAAAAACCTGCGCATGCGCATCCCACAAAACCTCGCACGTGTTTTTACTCGACTAGCCTGCGGGATGCATCCTCTCGCACGTGTTTTTACTCGACTAGCCTGCGGGAAGCACCCTCTCGCACGTGTTTTTACTCGACTAGCCTGCGGGATGCATACTCTCGCACGTGTTTTTGCTCGACTAGCCTGCGGGATGCATCCTCTCGCACGTGTTTTTACTCGACTAGCCTGCGGGATGCATCCTCTCGCACGTGTTTTTGCTCGACTAGCCTGCGGGATGCATCCTCTCGCACGTGTTTTTGCTCGACTAGGCATGCGCATCCCAAAAAACCTGCGCAGGCGCATCCCAAAAAACCTGCGCATGCGCATCCCACAAAACCTCGCACGTGTTTTTACTCGACTAGCCTGCGGGATGCATCCTCTCGCACGTGTTTTTGCTCGACTAGCCATGCGCATCCCAAAAAACCTGCGCATGCGCATCCCACAAAACCTGCGCATGCGCATCCCACAAAACCTGCGCATGCGCATCCCACAAAACTTCGCACGTGTTTTTACTCGACTAGCCTGCGGGATGCATCCTCTCGCACGTGTTTTTACTCGACTACCCTGCGGGATGCATCCTCTCGCACGTGTTTTTGCTCGACTAGCCATGCGCATCCCATAAAACCTGCGCATGCGCATCCCACAAAACCTGCGCATGCGCATCCCACAAAACCTCGCACGTGTTTTTACTCGAGTAGCCTGCGGGATGCATCCTCTCGCACGTGTTTTTACTCGACTAGCCTGCGGGATGCATCGTCTCGCACGTGTTTTTACTCGACTAGCCTGCGGGATGCATCCTCTCGCACGTGTTTTTGCTCGACTAGCCATGCGAATCCCAAAAAACCTGCGCATGCGCATCCCAAAAAATCTGCGCATGCGCATCCCACAAAACCTGCGCATGCGCATCCCACAAAACCTCGCACGTGTTTGTGCTCGACTAGCCTGCGGGATGCATCCTTTCGCACGTGTTTTTGCTCAACTAGCCTGCGGGATGCATCCTCTCGCACGTGTTTTTGCTCGACTTGCCTGCGGGATGCATCCTCTCGCACGTGTTTGTGCTCGACCAGCCTGCGGGATGCATCCTCTCGCACGTGTTTTTACTCGACTAGCCTGCGGGATGCATCCTCTCGCACGTGTTTTTGCTCGACTAGCCTGCGGGATGCATCCTCTCGCACGTGTTTTTACTCGACTAGCCTGCGGGATGCATCCTCTCGCACGTGTTTTTACTCGACTACCCTGCGGGATGCATCCTCTCGCACGTGTTTTTGCTCGACTAGCCATGCGCATCCCAAAAAACCTGCGCATGCGCATCCCAAAAAACCTGCGCATGCGCATCCCAAAAAACCTGCGCATGCGCATCCCACAAAACCTGCGTATGCGCATCCCACAAAACCTCGCACGTGTTTTTACTCGACTAGCCTGCGGGATGCATCCTCTCGCACGTGTTTTTACTCGACTAGCCTGCGGGATGCATCCTCTCGCACGTGTTTTTGCTCGACTAGCCATGCGCATCCCAAAAAACCTGCACATGCGCATCCCAATAAACCTGCGCATGCGCATCCCACAAAACCTGCGCATGCGCATCCCACAAAACCTCGCACGTGTTTTTACTCGACTAGCCTGCGGGATGCATCCTCTCGCACGTGTTTTTGCTCGGCTAGCCTGCGGGATGCATCCTCTCGCACGTGTTTTTGCTCGACTAGCCATGCGCATCCCAAAAAACCTGCGTATGCGCATCCCAAAAAACCTGCGCATGCGCATCCCTCAAAACCTGCGCATGCGCATCCCACAAAACCTCGCACGTGTTTTTACTCGACTAGCCTGCGGGATGCATCCTCTCGCACGTGTTTTTACTCGACTAGCCTGCGGGATGCATCCTCTCGCACGTGTTTTTACTCGACTAGCCTGCGGGATGCATCGTCTCGCACGTGTTTTTACTCGACTAGCCTGCGGGATGCATCCTCTCGCACGTGTATTTGCTCGACTAGCCATGCGCATCCCAAAAAACCTGCGCATGCGCATCCCAAAAAATCTGCGCATGCGCATCCCACAAAACCTGCGCATGCGCATCCCACAAAACCTGCGCATGCGCATCCCACAAAACCTCGCACGTGTTTTTACTCGACTAGCCTGCGGGATGCATCCTCTCGCACGTGTTTTTACTCGACTAGCCTGCGGGATGCATCCTCTCGCACGTGTTTTTACTCGACTACCCTGCGGGATGCATCCTCTCGCACGTGTTTTTACTCGACTAGCCTGCGGGATGCATCCTCTCGCACGTGTTTTTACTCGACTAGCCTGCAGGATGCATCCTCTCGCACGTGTTTTTACACGACTAGCCTGCGGGATGCATCCTCTCGCACGTGTTTTTGCTCGACTAGCCTGCGGGATGCATCCTCTCGCACGTGTTTTTGCTCGACTAGCCTGCGGGATGCATCCTCTCGCACGTGTTTTTGCTCGACTAGCCATGCGCATCCCAAAAAACCTGCGCATGCGCATCCCACAAAACCTGCGCATGCGCATCCCACAATACCTCGCACGTGTTTTTACTCGACTAGCCTGCGGGATGCATCCTCTCGCACGTGTTTTTACTCGACTAGCCTGCGGGATGCATCCTCTCGCACGTGTTTTTACTCGACTACCCTGCGTGATGCATCCTCTCGCACGTGTTTTGCTCGACTAGCCATGCGCATCCCATAAAACCTGCGCATGCGCATCCCACAAAACCTGCGCATGCGCATCCCACAAAACCTCGCACGTGTTTTTACTCGACTAGCCTGCGGGATGCATCCTCTCGCACGTGTTTTTACTCGACTAGCCTGCGGGATGCATCCTCTCGCACGTGTTTTTACTCGACTAGCCTGCAGGATGCATCCTCTCGCACGTGTTTTTACTCGACTAGCCTGCGGGATGCATCCTCTCGCACGTGTTTTTGCTCGACTAGCCTGCGGGATGCATCCTCTCGCACGTGTTTTTGCTCGACTAGGCATGCGCATCCGAAAAAACCTGCGCATGCGCATCCCAAAAAACCTGCGCATGCGCATCCCACAAAACCTGCGCATGCGCATCCCACAAAACCTCGCACGTGTTTTTACTCGACTAGCCTGCGGGATGCATCCTCTCGCACGTGTTTTTACTCGACTAGCCTGCGGGATGCATCCTCTCGCACGTGTTTTTGCTCGACTAGCCTGCGGGATGCATCCTCTCGCACGTGTTTTTGCTCGACTAGGCATGCGCATCCCAAAAAACCTGCGCATGCGCATCCCACAAAACCTGCGCATGCTCATCCCACAAAACCTCGCACGTGTTTTTACTCGACTAGCCTGCGGGATGCATCCTCTCGCACGTGTTTTTACTCGACTAGCCTGCGGGATGCATCCTCTCGCACGTGTTTTTACTCGACTAGCCTGCGGGATGCATCGTCTCGCACGTGTTTTTACTCGACTGGCCTGCGGGATGCATCCTCTCGCACGTGTTTTTACTCGACTAGCCTGCGGGATGCATCCTCTCGCACGTGTTTTTACTCGACTAGCCTGCAGGATGCATCCTCTCGCACGTGTTTTTGCTCGACTAGCCATGCGCATCCCAAAAAACCTGCGCATGCGCGTCCCAAAAAACCTGCGCATGCGCATCCCACAAAACATGCGCATGCGCATCCCACAAAACCTCGCACGTGTTTTTACTCGACTAGCCTGCGGGATGCATCCTCTCGCACGTGTTTTTGCTCGACTAGCCTGCGGGATGCATCCTCTCGCACGTGTTTTTGCTCGACTAGCCTGCGGGATGCATCCTCTCGCACGTGTTTTTGCTCGACTAGCCTGCGGGATGCATCCTCTCGCACGTGTTTTTACTCGACTAGCCTGCGGGATGCATCCTCTCGCACGTGTTTTTGCTCGACTAGCCTGCGGGATGCATCCTCTCGCACGTGTTTTTGCTCGACTAGCCTGCGGGATGCATCCTCTCGCACGTGTTTTTACTCGACTAGCCTGCGGGATGCATCCTCTCGCACGTGTTTTTACTCGACTACCCTGCGGGATGCATACTCTCGCACGTGTTTTTGCTCGACTAGCCATGCGCATCCCAAAAAACCTGCGCATGCGCATCCCACAAAACCTGCGGATGCGCATCCCACAAAACCTCGCACGTGTTTTTACTCGACTAGCCTGCGGGATGCATCCTCTCGCACGTGTTTTTACTCGACTAGCCTGCGGGAAGCACCCTCTCGCACGTGTTTTTACTCGACTAGCCTGCGGGATGCATACTCTCGCACGTGTTTTTGCTCGACTAGCCTGCGGGATGCATCCTCTCGCACGTGTTTTTACTCGACTAGCCTGCGGGATGCATCCTCTCGCACGTGTTTTTGCTCGACTAGCCTGCGGGATGCATCCTCTCGCACGTGTTTTTGCTCGACTAGGCATGCGCATCCCAAAAAATCTGCGCAGGCGCATCCCAAAAAACCTGCGCATGCGCATCCCACAAAACCTCGCACGTGTTTTTACTCGACTAGCCTGCGGGATGCATCCTCTCGCACGTGTTTTTGCTCGACTAGCCTGCGGGATGCATCCTCTCGCACGTGTTTTTGCTCGACTAGCCTGCGGGATGCATCCTCTCGCACGTGTTTTTACTCGACTAGCCTGCGGGATGCATCCTCTCGCACGTGTTTTTACTCGACTACCCTGCGGGATGCATACTCTCGCACGTGTTTTTGCTCGACTAGCCATGCGCATCCCAAAAAACCTGCGCATGCGCATCCCACAAAACCTGCGGATGCGCATCCCACAAAACCTCGCACGTGTTTTTACTCGACTAGCCTGCGGGATGCATCCTCTCGCACGTGTTTTTACTCGACTAGCCTGCGGGAAGCACCCTCTCGCACGTGTTTTTACTCGACTAGCCTGCGGGATGCATACTCTCGCACGTGTTTTTGCTCGACTAGCCTGCGGGATGCATCCTCTCGCACGTGTTTTTACTCGACTAGCCAGCGGGATGCATCCTCTCGCACGTGTTTTTGCTCGACTAGCCTGCGGGATGCATCCTCTCGCACGTGTTTTTGTTCGACTAGGCATGCGCATCCCAAAAAACCTGCGCAGGCGCATCCCAAAAAACCTGCGCATGCGCATCCCACAAAACCTCGCACGTGTTTTTACTCGACTAGCCTGCGGGATGCATCCTCTCGCACGTGTTTTTGCTCGACTAGCCATGCGCATCCCAAAAAACCTGCGCATGCGCATCCCAAAAAATCTGCGCATGCGCATCCCACAAAACCTGCGCATGCGCATCCCACAAAACCTCGCACGTGTTTGTGCTCGACTAGCCTGCGGGATACATCCTTTCGCACGTGTTTTTACTCGACTCGCCTGCGGGATGCATCCTCTCGCACGTGTTTTTGCTCGACTAGCCTGCGGGATGCATCCTCTCGCACGTGTTTTTGCTCGACTAGCCATGCGCATCCCAAAAAACCTGCGCATGCGCATCCCAAAAAATCTGCGCATGCGCATCCCACAAAACCTGCGCATGCGCATCCCACAAAACCTCGCACGAGTTTGTGCTCGACTAGCCTGCGGGATGCATCCTTTCGCACGTGTTTTTACTCGACTTGCCTGCGGGATGCATCCTCTCGCACGTGTTTTTGCTCGACTAGCCTGCGGGATGCATCCTCTCGCACGTGTTTGTGCTCGACTAGCCTGCGGGATGCATCCTCTCGCACGTGTTTTTACTCGACAAGCCTGCGGGAAGCATCCTCTCGCACGTGTTTTTACTCGACTACCCTGCGGGATGCATACTCTCGCACGTGTTTTTGCTCGACTAGCCATGCGCATCCCATAAAACCTGCGCATGCGCATCCCACAAAACCTGCGTATGCGCATCCCACAAAACCTCGCCCGTGTTTTTACTCGACTAGCCTGCGGGATGCATCCTCTCGCACGTGTTTTTACTCGACTAGCCTGCGGGAAGCATCCTCTCGCACGTGTTTTTACTCGACTAGCCCGCGGGATGCATCCTCTCGCACGTGTTTTTACTCGACTAGCCTGCGGGAAGCATCCTCTCGCACGTGTTTTTACTCGACTAGCCTGCGGGATGCATCCTCTCGCACGTGTTTTTGCTCGACTAGCCTGCGGGATGCATCCTCTCGCACGTGTTTTTGCTCGACTAGGCATGCGCATCCCAAAAAACCTGCGCAGGCGCATCCCAAAAAACCTGCGCATGCGCATCCCACAAAACCTCGCACGTGTTTTTACTCGACTAGCCTGCGGGATGCATCCTCTCGCACGTGTTTTTGCTCGACTAGCCATGCGCATCCCAAAAAACCTGCGCATGCGCATCCCACAAAACCTGCGCATGCGCATCCCACAAAACCTCGCACGTGTTTGTGCTCGACTAGCCTGCGGGATGCATCCTTTCGCACGTGTTTTTACTCGACTCGCCTGCGGGATGCATCCTCTCGCACGTGTTTTTGCTCGACTAGCCTGCGGGATGCATCCTCTCGCACGTGTTTTTGCTCGACTAGCCATGCGCATCCCAAAAAACCTGCGCATGCGCATCCCAAAAAATCTGCGCATGCGCATCCCACAAAACCTGCGCATGCGCATCCCACAAAACCTCGCACGTGTTTGTGCTCGACTAGCCTGCGGGATGCATCCTTTCGCACGTGTTTTTACTCGACTAGCCTGCGGGATGCATCCTCTCGCACGTGTTTTTGCTCGACTAGCCTGCGGGATGCATCCTCTCGCACGTGTTTGTGCTCGACTAGCCTGCGGGATGCATCCTCTCGCACGTGTTTTTACTCGACAAGCCTGCGGGAAGCATCCCCTCGCACGTGTTTTTACTCGACTACCCTGCGGGATGCATACTCTCGCACGTGTTTTTGCTCGACTAGCCATGCGCATCCCATAAAACCTGCGCATGCGCATCCCACAAAACCTGCGTATGCGCATCCCACAAAACCTGCGTATGCGCATCCCACAAAACCTCGCACGTGTTTTTACTCGACTAGCCTGCGGGATGCATCCTCTCGCACGTGTTTTTACTCGACTAGCCTGCGGGAAGCATCCTCTCGCACGTGTTTTTACTCGACTAGCCTGCGGGATGCATCCTCTCGCACGTGTTTTTGCTCGACTAGCCTGCGGGACGCATCCTCTCGCACGTGTTTTTACTCGACTAGCCTGCAGGATGCATCCTCTCGCACGTGTTTTTACTCGACTAGCCTGCGGGATGCATCCTCTCGCACGTGTTTTTGCTCGACTAGCCTGCGGGATGCATCCTCTCGCACGTGTTTTTGCTCGACTAGCCTGCAGGATGCATCCTCTCGCACGTGTTTTTACTCGACTAGCCTGCGGGATGCATCCTCTCGCACGTGTTTTTACTCGACTAGCCTGCGGGATGCATCCTCTCGCACGTGTTTTTGCTCGACTAGCCTGCGGGATGCATCCTCTCGCACGTGTTTTTGCTCGACTAGGCATGCGCATCCCAAAAAACCTGCGCAGGCGCATCCCAAAAAACCTGCGCATGCGCATCCCACAAAACCTCGCACGTGTTTTTACTCGACTAGCCTGCGGGATGCATCCTCTCGCACGTGTTTTTGCTCGACTAGCCATGCGCATCCCAAAAAACCTGCGCATGCGCATCCCAAAAAATCTGCGCATGCGCATCCCACAAAACCTCGCACGTGTTTGTGCTCGACTAGCCTGCGGGATGCACCCTTTCGCACGTGTTTTTACTCGACTAGCCTGCGGGATGCATCCTCTCGCACGTGTTTTTGCTCGACTAGCCTGCGGGATGCATCCTCTCGCACGTGTTTTTGCTCGGCTAGCCTGCGGGATGCATCCTCTCGCACGTGTTTTTGCTCGACTAGCCATGCGCTACCCAAAAAACCTGCGCATGCGCATCCCAAAAAATCTTCGCATGCGCATCCCACAAAACCTGCGCATGCGCATCCCACAAAACCTCGCACGTGTTTGTGCTCGACTAGCCTGCGGGATGCATCCTCTCGCACGTGTTTTTGCTCGACTAGCCTGCGGGATGCATCCTCTCGCACGTGTTTTTACTCGACTAGCCTGCGGGATGCATCCTCTCGCACGTGTTATTGCTCGACTAGCCTGCGGGACGCATCCTCTCGCACGTGTTTTTACTCGACTAGCCTGCAGGATGCATCCTCTCGCACGTGTTTTTACTCGACTAGCCTGCGGGATGCATCCTCTCGCACGTGTTTTTGCTCGACTAGCCTGCGGGATGCATCCTCTCGCACGTGTTTTTGCTCGACTAGCCTGCAGGATGCATCCTCTCGCACGTGTTTTTACTCGACTAGCCTGCGGGATGCATCCTCTCGCACGTGTTTTTACTCGACTAGCCTGCGGGATGCATCCTCTCGCACGTGTTTTTGCTCGACTAGCCTGCGGGATGCATCCTCTCGCACGTGTTTTTGCTCGACTAGGCATGCGCATCCCAAAAAACCTGCGCAGGCGCATCCCAAAAAACCTGCGCATGCGCATCCCACAAAACCTCGCACGTGTTTTTACTCGACTAGCCTGCGGGATGCATCCTCTCGCACGTGTTTTTGCTCGACTAGCCATGCGCATCCCAAAAAACCTGCGCATGCGCATCCCAAAAAATCTGCGCATGCGCATCCCACAAAACCTGCGCATGCGCATCCCACAAAACCTCGCACGTGTTTGTGCTCGACTAGCCTGCGGGATGCACCCTTTCGCACGTGTTTTTACTCGACTAGCCTGCGGGATGCATCCTCTCGCACGTGTTTTTGCTCGACTAGCCTGCGGGATGCATCCTCTCGCACGTGTTTTTGCTCGGCTAGCCTGCGGGATGCATCCTCTCGCACGTGTTTTTGCTCGACTAGCCATGCGCTACCCAAAAAACCTGCGCATGCGCATCCCACAAAACCTCGCACGTGTTTGTGCTCGACTAGCCTGCGGGATGCATCCTTTCGCACGTGTTTTTACTCGACTAGCCTGCGGGATGCATCCTCTCGCACGTGTTTTTGCTCGACTAGCCTGCGGGATGCATCCTCTCGCACGTGTTTGTGCTCGACTAGCCTGCGGGATGCATCCTCTCGCACGTGTTTTTACTCGACTAGCCTGCGGGATGCATCCTCTCGCACGTGTTTTTGCTCGACTAGCCTGCGGGATGCATCCTCTCGCACGTGTTTTTGCTCGACTAGCCTGCGGGATGCATCCTCTCGCACGTGTTTTTACTCGACTAGCCTGCGGGATGCATCCTCTCGCACGTGTTTTTACTCGACTACCCTGCGGGATGCATACTCTCGCACGTGTTTTTGCTCGACTAGCCATGCGCATCCCAAAAAACCTGCGCATGCGCATCCCAAAAAACCTGCGCATGCGCATCCCACAAAACCTGCGTATGCGCATCCCACAAAACCTCGCACGTGTTTTTACTCGACTAGCCTGCGGGATGCATCCTCTCGCACGTGTTTTTGCTCGACTAGCCATGCGCATCCCAAAAAACCTGCGCATGCGCATCCCAAAAAATCTTCGCATGCGCATCCCACAAAACCTGCGCATGCGCATCCCACAAAACCTCGCACGTGTTTGTGCTCGACTAGCCTGCGGGATGCATCCTCTCGCACGTGTTTTTGCTCGACTAGCCTGCGGGATGCATCCTCTCGCACGTGTTTTTACTCGACTAGCCTGCGGGATGCATCCTCTCGCACGTGTTATTGCTCGACTAGCCTGCGGGATGCATCCTGTCGCACGTGTTTTTGCTCGACTAGCCTGCGGGATGCATCCTCTCGCACGTGTTTTTACGCGACTAGCCTGCGGGATGCATCCTCTCGCACGTGTTTTTACTCGACTACCCTGCGGGATGCATCCTCTCGCACGTGTTTCTGCTCGACTAGCCATGCGCATCCCAAAAAACCTGCGCATGCGCATCCCAAAAAACCTGCGCATGCCCATCCCACAAAACCTCGCACGTGTTTTTACTCGACTAGCCTGCGGGATGCATCCTCTCGCACGTGTTTTTGCTCGACTAGCCATGTGCATCCCAAAAAACCTGCTCATGCGCATCCCAAAAAATCTGCGCATGCGCATCCCACAAAACCTGCGCATGCGCATCCCACAAAACCTCGCACGTGTTTGTGCTCGACTAGCCTGCGGGATGCATCCTTTCGCACGTGTTTTTACTCGACTCGCCTGCGGGATGCATCCTCTCGCACGTGTTTTTGCTCGACTAGCCTGCGGGATGCATCCTCTCGCACGTGTTTTTGCTCGACTAGCCATGCGCATCCCAAAAAACCTGCGCATGCGCATCCCAAAAAATCTGCGCATGCGCATCCCACAAAACCTGCGCATGCGCATCCCACAAAACCTCGCACGTGTTTGTGCTCGACTAGCCTGCGGGATGCATCCTTTCGCACGTGTTTTTACTCGACTAGCCTGCAGGATGTATCCTCTCGCACGTGTTTTTACTCGACTAGCCTGCGGGATGCATCCTTTCGCACGTGTTTTTACTCGACTAGCCTGCGGGATGCATCCTCTCGCACGTGTTTTTGCTCGACTAGCCTGCGGGATGCATCCTCTCGCACGTGTTTGTGCTCGACTAGCCTGCGGGATGCATCCTCTCGCACGTGTTTTTACTCGACTAGCCTGCGGGATGCATCCTCTCGCACGTGTTTTTGCTCGACTAGCCTGCGGGATGCATCCTCTCGCACGTGTTTTTGCTCGACTAGCCTGCGGGATGCATCCTCTCGCACGTGTTTTTACTCGACTAGCCTGCGGGATGCATCCTCTCGCACGTGTTTTTACTCGAATACCCTGCGGGATGCATACTCTCGCACGTGTTTTTGCTCGACTAGCCATGCGCATCCCAAAAAACCTGCGCATGCGCATCCCACAAAACCTGCGTATGCGCATCCCACAAAACCTCGCACGTGTTTTTACTCGACTAGCCTGCGGGATGCATCCTCTCGCACGTGTTTTTGCTCGACTAGCCATGCGCATCCCAAAAAACCTGCGCATGCGCATCCCAAAAAATCTTCGCATGCGCATCCCACAAAACCTGCGCATGCGCATCCCACAAAACCTCGCACGTGTTTGTGCTCGACTAGCCTGCGGGATGCATCCTCTCGCACGTGTTTTTGCTCGACTAGCCTGCGGGATGCATCCTCTCGCACGTGTTTTTACTCGACTAGCCTGCGGGATGCATCCTCTCGCACGTGTTATTGCTCGACTAGCCTGCGGGATGCATCCTGTCGCACGTGTTTTTGCTCGACTAGCCTGCGGGATGCATCCTCTCGCACGTGTTTTTACGCGACTAGCCTGCGGGATGCATCCTCTCGCACGTGTTTTTACTCGACTACCCTGCGGGATGCATCCTCTCGCACGTGTTTCTGCTCGACTAGCCATGCGCATCCCAAAAAACCTGCGCATGCGCATCCCAAAAAACCTGCGCATGCCCATCCCACAAAACATGCCTATGCGCATCTCACAAAACCTCGCACGTGTTTTTACTCGACTAGCCTGCGGGATGCATCCTCTCGCACGTGTTTTTACTCGACTAGCCTGCGGGATGCATCCTCTCGCACGTGTTTTTACTCGACTACCCTGCGGGATGCATCCTCTCGCACGTGTTTTTGCTCGACTAGCCATGCGCATCCCATAAAACCTGCGCATGCGCATCCCACAAAACCTGCGCATGCGCATCCCACAAAACCTCGCACGTGTTTTTACTCGACTAGCCTGCGGGATGCATCCTCTCGCACGTGTTTTTACTCGACTAGCCTGCGGGATGCATCCTCTCGCACATGTTTTTACTCGACTGGCCTGCGGGATGCATCCTCTCGCACGTGTTTTTGCTCGTCTAGCCAGCGGGATGCATCCTCTCGCACGTGTTTTTGCTCGACTAGCCATGCGCATCCCAAAAAACCTGCGCATGCGCATCCCACAAAACCTGCGCATGCGCATCCCACAAAACCTCGCACGTGTTTGTGCTCGACTAGCCTGCGGGATGCATCCTTTCGCACTTGTTTTTACTCGACTAGCCTGCGGGATGCATCCTCTCGCACGTGTTTTTACTCGACTAGCCTGCGGGATGCATCCTCTCGCACGTGTTTTTACTCGACTAGCCTGCGGGATGCATCCTCTCGCACGTGTTTTTGCTCGACTAGCCTGCGGGATGCATCCTCTCGCACGTGTTTTTGCTCGACTAGGCATGCGCATCCCAAAAAACCTGCGCATGCGCATCCCAAAAAACCTGCGCATGCGCATCCCAAAAAACCTGCGCATGCGCATCCCACAAAACCTGCGCATGCGCATCCCACAAAACCTCGCACGTGTTTTTACTCGACTAGCCTGCGGGATGCATCCTCTCGCACGTGTTTTTACTCGACTAGCCTGCAGGATGCATCCTCTCGCACGTGTTTTTGCTCGACTAGCCTGCGGGATGCATCCTCTCGCACGTGTTTGTGCTCGACTAGCCTGCGGGATGCATCCTCTCGCACGTGTTTTTACTCGACTACCCTGCGTGATGCATCCTCTCGCACGTGTTTTGCTCGACTAGCCATGCGCATCCCATAAAACCTGCGCATGCGCATCCCACAAAACCTGCGCATGCGCATCCCACAAAACCTCGCACGTGTTTTTACTCGACTAGCCTGCGGGATGCATCCTCTCGCACGTGTTTTTGCTCGACTAGCCTGCGGGATGCATCCTCTCGCACGTGTTTTTGCTCGACTAGGCATGCGCATCCCAAAAAACCTGCGCATGCGCATCCCAAAAAACCTGCGCATGCGCATCCCACAAAACCTGCGCATGCGCATCCCACAAAACCTCGCACGTGTTTTTACTCGACTAGCCTGCGGGATGCATCCTCTCGCACGTGTTTTTACTCGACTAGCCTGCGGGATGCATCCTCTCGCACGTGTTTTTACTCGACTACCCTGCGGGATGCATCCTCTCGCACGTGTTTTGCTCGACTAGCCATGCGCATCCCATAAAACCTGCGCATGCGCATCCCACAAAACCTGCGCATGCGCATCCCACAAAACCTCGCACGTGTTTTTACTCGACTAGCCTGCGGGATGCATCCTCTCGCACGTGTTTTTACTCGACTAGCCTGCGGGATGCATCCTCTCGCACGTGTTTTTACTCGACTACCCTGCGGGATGCATCCTCTCGCACGTGTTTTTACTCGACTAGCCTGCGGGATGCATCCTCTCGCACGTGTTTTTACTCGACTAGCCTGCAGGTTGCATCCTCTCGCACGTGTTTTTACTCGACTAGCCTGCGGGATGCATCCTCTCGCACGTGTTTTTACTCGACTAGCCTGCGGGATGCATCCTCTCGCACGTGTTTTTACTCGACTACCCTGCGGGATGCATCCTCTCGCACGTGTTTTGCTCGACTAGCCATGCGCATCCCATAATACCTGCGCATGCGCATCCCACAAAACCTGCGCATGCGCATCCCACAAAACCTCGCACGTGTTTTTACTCGACTAGCCTGCGGGATGCATCCTCTCGCACGTGTTTTTGCTCGACTAGCCTGCGGGATGCATCCTCTCGCACGTGTTTTTGCTCGACTAGCCATGCGCATCCCAAAAAACCTGCGCATGCGCATCCCAAAAAATCTGCGCATGCGCATCCCACAAAACCTGCGCATGCGCATCCCACAAAACCTCGCACGTGTTTGTGCTCGACTAGCCTGCGGGATGCATCCTTTCGCACGTGTTTTTACTCGACTCGCCTGCGGGATGCATCCTCTCGCACGTGTTTTTGCTCGACTAGCCTGCGGGATGCATCCTCTCGCACGTGTTTTTGCTCGACTAGCCATGCGCATCCCAAAAAACCTGCGCATGCGCATCCCAAAAAACTGCGCATGCGCATCCCACAAAACCTGCGCATGCGCATCCCACAAAACCTCGCACGTGTTTGTGCTCGACTAGCCTGCGGGATGCATCCTTTCGCACGTGTTTTTACTCGACTAGCCTGCGGGATGCATCCTCTCGCACGTGTTTTTGCTCGACTAGCCTGCGGGATGCATCCTCTCGCACGTGTTTGTGCTCGACTAGCCTGCGGGATGCATCCTCTCGCACGTGTTTTTACTCGACAAGCTTGCAGGAAGCATCCTCTCGCACGTGTTTTTACTCGACTACCCTGCGGGATGCATACTCTCGCACGTGTTTTTGCTCGACTAGCCATGCGCATCCCATAAAACCTGCGCATGCGCATCCCACAAAACCTGCGTATGCGCATCCCACAAAACCTGCGTATGCGCATCCCACAAAACCTCGCACGTGTTTTTACTCGACTAGCCTGCGGGATGCATCCTCTCGCACGTGTTTTTACTCGACTAGCCTGCGGAAAGCATCCTCTCGCACGTGTTTTTACTCGACTACCCTGCGGGATGCATCCTCTCGCACGTGTTTTTGCTCGACTAGGCATGCGCATCCCAAAAAACCTGCGCAGGCGCATCCCAAAAAACCTGCGCATGCGCATCCCACAAAACCTCGCACGTGTTTTTACTCGACTAGCCTGCGGGATGCATCCTCTCGCACGTGTTTTTGCTCGACTAGCCATGCGCATCCCAAAAAACCTGCGCATGCGCATCCTAAAAAATCTGCGCATGCGCATCCCACAAAACCTGCGCATGCGCATCCCACAAAACCTCGCACGTGTTTGTGCTCGACTAGCCTGCGGGATGCATCCTTTCGCACGTGTTTTTACTCGACTCGCCTGCGGGATGCATCCTCTCGCACGTGTTTTTGCTCGACTAGCCTGCGGGATGCATCCTCTCGCACGTGTTTTTGCTCGACTAGCCATGCGCATCCCAAAAAACCTGCGCATGCGCATCCCAAAAAACTGCGCATGCGCATCCCACAAAACCTGCGCATGCGCATCCCACAAAACCTCGCACGTGTTTGTGCTCGACTAGCCTGCGGGATGCATCCTTTCGCACGTGTTTTTACTCGACTAGCCTGCGGGATGCATCCTCTCGCACGTGTTTTTGCTCGACTAGCCTGCGGGATGCATCCTCTCGCACGTGTTTGTGCTCGACTAGCCTGCGGGATGCATCCTCTCGCACGTGTTTTTACTCGACAAGCTTGCAGGAAGCATCCTCTCGCACGTGTTTTTACTCGACTACCCTGCGGGATGCATACTCTCGCACGTGTTTTTGCTCGACTAGCCATGCGCATCCCATAAAACCTGCGCATGCGCATCCCACAAAACCTGCGTATGCGCATCCCACAAAACCTGCGTATGCGCATCCCACAAAACCTCGCACGTGTTTTTACTCGACTAGCCTGCGGGATGCATCCTCTCGCACGTGTTTTTACTCGACTAGCCTGCGGAAAGCATCCTCTCGCACGTGTTTTTACTCGACTAGCCTGCGGGATGCATCCTCTCGCACGTGTTTATGCTCGACTAGCCTGCGGGACGCATCCTCTCGCACGTGTTTTTACTCGACTAGCCTGCAGGATGCATCCTCTCGCACGTGTTTTTTGACTCGACTAGCCTGCGGGATGCATCCTCTCGCACGTGTTTTTGCTCGACTAGCCTGCGGGATGCATCCTCTCGCACGTGTTTTTGCTCGACTAGCCTGCAGGATGCATCCTCTCGCACGTGTTTTTGCTCGACTAGCCTGCGGGATGCATCCTCTCGCACGTGTTTGTGCTCGACTAGCCTGCGGGATGCATCCTCTCGCACGTGTTTTTACTCGACTAGCCTGCGGGATGCATCCTCTCGCACGAGTTTTTGCTCGACTAGCCTGCGGGATGCATCCTCTCGCACGTGTTTTTACTCGACTACCCTGCGTGATGCATCCTCTCGCACGTGTTTTGCTCGACTAGCCATGCGCATCCCATAAAACCTGCGCATGCGCATCCCACAAAACCTGCGCATGCGCATCCCACAAAACCTCGCACGTGTTTTTACTCGACTACCCTGCGGGATGCATCCTCTCGCACGTGTTTTTACTCGACTACCCTGCGGGATGCATCCTCTCGCACGTGTTTTTGCTCGACTAGCCATGCGCATCCCATAAAACCTGCGCATGCGCATCCCACAAAACCTGCGCATGCGCATCCCACAAAACCTCGCACGTGTTTTTACTCGACTAGCCTGCGGGATGCATCCTCTCGCACGTGTTTTTACTCGACTAGCCTGCAGGATGCATCCTCTCGCACGTGTTTTTACTCGACTAGCCTGCAGGATGCATCCTCTCGCACGTGTTTTTACTCGACTAGCCTGCGGGATGCATCCTCTCGCACGTGTTTTTGCTCGACTAGCCTGCGGGATGCATCCTCTCGCACGTGTTTTTGCTCGACTAGGCATGCGCATCCCAAAAAACCTGCGCATGCGCATCCCAAAAAACCTGCGCATGCGCATCCCACAAAACCTGCGCATGCGCATCCCACAAAACCTCGCACGTGTTTTTACTCGACTAGCCTGCGGGATGCATCCTCTCGCACGTGTTTTTACTCGACTAGCCTGCAGGATGCATCCTCTCGCACGTGTTTTTGCTCGACTAGCCTGCGGGATGCATCCTCTCGCACGTGTTTGTGCTCGACTAGCCTGTGGGATGCATCCTCTCGCACGAGTTTTTGCTCGACTAGCCTGCGGGATGCATCCTCTCGCACGTGTTTTTACTCGACTACCCTGCGTGATGCATCCTCTCGCACGTGTTTTGCTCGACTAGCCATGCGCATCCCATAAAACCTGCGCATGCGCATCCCACAAAACCTGCGCATGCGCATCCCACAAAACCTCGCACGTGTTTTTACTCGACTAGCCTGCGGGATGCATCCTCTCGCACGTGTTTTTGCTCGACTAGCCTGCGGGATGCATCCTCTCGCACGTGTTTTTGCTCGACTAGGCATGCGCATCCCAAAAAACCTGCGCATGCGCATCCCAAAAAAAATGCGCATGCGCATCCCACAAAACCAGCGCATGCGCATCCCACAAAACCTCGCACGTGTTTTTACTCGACTAGCCTGCGGGATGCATCCTCTCGCACGTGTTTTTACTCGACTAGCCTGCAGGATGCATCCTCTCGCACGTGTTTTTACTCGACTAGCCTGCGGGATGCATCCTCTCGCACGTGTTTTTACTCGACTAGCCTGCGGGATGCATCCTCTCGCACGTGTTTTTACTCGACTAGCCTGCGGGATGCATCCTCTCGCACGTGTTTTTACTCGACTAGCCTGCAGGATGCATCCTCTCGCACGTGTTTTTACTCGACTAGCCTGCGGGATGCATCCTCTCGCACGTGTTTTTACTCGACTAGCCTGCGGGATGCATCCTCTCGCACGTGTTTTTACTCGACTAGCCTGCGGGATGCATCCTCTCGCACGTGTTTTTACTCGACTAGCCTGCAGGATGCATCCTCTCGCACGTGTTTTTACTCGACTAGCCTGCGGGATGCATCCTCTCGCACGTGTTTTTACTCGACTAGCCTGCGGGATGCATCCTCTCGCACGTGTTTTTACTCGACTACCCTGCGGGATGCATCCTCTCGCACGTGTTTTTGCTCGACTAGGCATGCGCATCCCAAAAAACCTGCGCAGGCGCATCCCAAAAAACCTGCGCATGCGCATCCCACAAAACCTCGCACGTGTTTTTACTCGACTAGCCTGCGGGATGCATCCTCTCGCACGTGTTTTTGCTCGACTAGCCATGCGCATCCCAAAAAACCTGCGCATGCGCATCCCAAAAAATCTGCGCATGCGCATCCCACAAAACCTGCGCATGCGCATCCCACAAAACCTCGCACGTGTTTGTGCTCGACTAGCCTGCGGGATGCATCCTTTCGCACGTGTTTTTACTCGACTCGCCTGCGGGATGCATCCTCTCGCACGTGTTTTTGCTCGACTAGCCTGCGGGATGCATCCTCTCGCACGTGTTTTTGCTCGACTAGCCATGCGCATCCCAAAAAACCTGCGCATGCGCATCCCAAAAAACTGCGCATGCGCATCCCACAAAACCTGCGCATGCGCATCCCACAAAACCTCGCACGTGTTTGTGCTCGACTAGCCTGCGGGATGCATCCTTTCGCACGTGTTTTTACTCGACTAGCCTGCGGGATGCATCCTCTCGCACGTGTTTTTGCTCGACTAGCCTGCGGGATGCATCCTCTCGCACGTGTTTGTGCTCGACTAGCCTGCGGGATGCATCCTCTCGCACGTGTTTTTACTCGACAAGCTTGCAGGAAGCATCCTCTCGCACGTGTTTTTACTCGACTACCCTGCGGGATGCATACTCTCGCACGTGTTTTTGCTCGACTAGCCATGCGCATCCCATAAAACCTGCGCATGCGCATCCCACAAAACCTGCGTATGCGCATCCCACAAAACCTGCGTATGCGCATCCCACAAAACCTCGCACGTGTTTTTACTCGACTAGCCTGCGGGATGCATCCTCTCGCACGTGTTTTTACTCGACTAGCCTGCGGAAAGCATCCTCTCGCACGTGTTTTTACTCGACTACCCTGCGGGATGCATCCTCTCGCACGTGTTTTTGCTCGACTAGGCATGCGCATCCCAAAAAACCTGCGCAGGCGCATCCCAAAAAACCTGCGCATGCGCATCCCACAAAACCTCGCACGTGTTTTTACTCGACTAGCCTGCGGGATGCATCCTCTCGCACGTGTTTTTGCTCGACTAGCCATGCGCATCCCAAAAAACCTGCGCATGCGCATCCTAAAAAATCTGCGCATGCGCATCCCACAAAACCTGCGCATGCGCATCCCACAAAACCTCGCACGTGTTTGTGCTCGACTAGCCTGCGGGATGCATCCTTTCGCACGTGTTTTTACTCGACTCGCCTGCGGGATGCATCCTCTCGCACGTGTTTTTGCTCGACTAGCCTGCGGGATGCATCCTCTCGCACGTGTTTTTGCTCGACTAGCCATGCGCATCCCAAAAAACCTGCGCATGCGCATCCCAAAAAACTGCGCATGCGCATCCCACAAAACCTGCGCATGCGCATCCCACAAAACCTCGCACGTGTTTGTGCTCGACTAGCCTGCGGGATGCATCCTTTCGCACGTGTTTTTACTCGACTAGCCTGCGGGATGCATCCTCTCGCACGTGTTTTTGCTCGACTAGCCTGCGGGATGCATCCTCTCGCACGTGTTTGTGCTCGACTAGCCTGCGGGATGCATCCTCTCGCACGTGTTTTTACTCGACAAGCTTGCAGGAAGCATCCTCTCGCACGTGTTTTTACTCGACTACCCTGCGGGATGCATACTCTCGCACGTGTTTTTGCTCGACTAGCCATGCGCATCCCATAAAACCTGCGCATGCGCATCCCACAAAACCTGCGTATGCGCATCCCACAAAACCTGCGTATGCGCATCCCACAAAACCTCGCACGTGTTTTTACTCGACTAGCCTGCGGGATGCATCCTCTCGCACGTGTTTTTACTCGACTAGCCTGCGGAAAGCATCCTCTCGCACGTGTTTTTACTCGACTAGCCTGCGGGATGCATCCTCTCGCACGTGTTTATGCTCGACTAGCCTGCGGGACGCATCCTCTCGCACGTGTTTTTACTCGACTAGCCTGCAGGATGCATCCTCTCGCACGTGTTTTTTGACTCGACTAGCCTGCGGGATGCATCCTCTCGCACGTGTTTTTGCTCGACTAGCCTGCGGGATGCATCCTCTCGCACGTGTTTTTGCTCGACTAGCCTGCAGGATGCATCCTCTCGCACGTGTTTTTGCTCGACTAGCCTGCGGGATGCATCCTCTCGCACGTGTTTGTGCTCGACTAGCCTGCGGGATGCATCCTCTCGCACGTGTTTTTACTCGACTAGCCTGCGGGATGCATCCTCTCGCACGAGTTTTTGCTCGACTAGCCTGCGGGATGCATCCTCTCGCACGTGTTTTTACTCGACTACCCTGCGTGATGCATCCTCTCGCACGTGTTTTGCTCGACTAGCCATGCGCATCCCATAAAACCTGCGCATGCGCATCCCACAAAACCTGCGCATGCGCATCCCACAAAACCTCGCACGTGTTTTTACTCGACTAGCCTGCGGGATGCATCCTCTCGCACGTGTTTTTGCTCGACTAGCCTGCGGGATGCATCCTCGCGCACGTGTTTTTGCTCGACTAGGCATGCGCATCCCAAAAAACCTGCGCATGCGCATCCCAAAAAACCTGCGCATGCGCATCCCACAAAACCTGCGCATGCGCATCCCACAAAACCTCGCACGTGTTTTTACTCGACTAGCCTGCGGGATGCATCCTCTCGCACGTGTTTTTACTCGACTAGCCTGCAGGATGCATCCTCTCGCACGTGTTTTTGCTCGACTAGCCTGCGGGATGCATCCTCTCGCACGTGTTTGTGCTCGACTAGCCTGCGGGATGCATCCTCTCGCACGTGTTTTTACTCGACTAGCCTGCGGGATGCATCCTCTCGCACGAGTTTTTGCTCGACTAGCCTGCGGGATGCATCCTCTCGCACGTGTTTTTACTCGACTACCCTGCGTGATGCATCCTCTCGCACGTGTTTTGCTCGACTAGCCATGCGCATCCCATAAAACCTGCGCATGCGCATCCCACAAAACCTGCGCATGCGCATCCCACAAAACCTCGCACGTGTTTTTACTCGACTAGCCTGCGGGATGCATCCTCTCGCACGTGTTTTTGCTCGACTAGCCTGCGGGATGCATCCTCTCGCACGTGTTTTTGCTCGACTAGGCATGCGCATCCCAAAAAACCTGCGCATGCGCATCCCAAAAAAAATGCGCATGCGCATCCCACAAAACCTGCGCATGCGCATCCCACAAAACCTCGCACGTGTTTTTACTCGACTAGCCTGCGGGATGCATCCTCTCGCACGTGTTTTTACTCGACTAGCCTGCAGGATGCATCCTCTCGCACGTGTTTTTACTCGACTAGCCTGCGGGATGCATCCTCTCGCACGTGTTTTTACTCGACTAGCCTGCGGGATGCATCCTCTCGCACGTGTTTTTACTCGACTACCCTGCGGGATGCATCCTCTCGCACGTGTTTTGCTCGACTAGCCATGCGCATCCCATAAAACCTGCGCATGCGCATCCCACAAAACCTGCGCATGCGCATCCCACAAAACCTCGCACGTGTTTTTACTCGACTAGCCTGCGGGATGCATCCTCTCGCACGTGTTTTTGCTCGACTAGCCTGCGGGATGCATCCTCTCGCACGTGTTTTTGCTCCACTAGGCATGCGCATCCCAAAAACCTGCGCATGCGCATCCCAAAAAACCTGCGCATGCGCATCCCACAAAACCTGCGCATGCGCATCCCACAAAACCTCGCACGGGTTTTTACTCGACTAGCCTGCGGGATGCATCCTCTCGCACGTGTTTTTACTCGACTAGCCTGCAGGATGCATCCTCTCGCACGTGTTTTTACTCGACTAGCCTGCGGGATGCATCCTCTCGCACGTGTTTTTACTCGACTAGCCTGCGGGATGCATCCTCTCGCACGTGTTTTTACTCGACTACCCTGCGGGATGCATCCTCTCGCACGTGTTTTTGCTCGACTAGGCATGCGCATCCCAAAAAACCTGCGCAGGCGCATCCCAAAAAACCTGCGCATGCGCATCCCACAAAACCTCGCACGTGTTTTTACTCGACTAGCCTGCGGGATGCATCCTCTCGCACGTGTTTTTGCTCGACTAGCCATGCGCATCCCAAAAAACCTGCGCATGCGCATCCCAAAAAATCTGCGCATGCGCATCCCACAAAACCTGCGCATGCGCATCCCACAAAACCTCGCACGTGTTTGTGCTCGACTAGCCTGCGGGATGCATCCTTTCGCACGTGTTTTTACTCGACTCGCCTGCGGGATGCATCCTCTCGCACGTGTTTTTGCTCGACTAGCCTGCGGGATGCATCCTCTCGCACGTGTTTTTGCTCGACTAGCCATGCGCATCCCAAAAAACCTGCGCATGCGCATCCCAAAAAACTGCGCATGCGCATCCCACAAAACCTGCGCATGCGCATCCCACAAAACCTCGCACGTGTTTGTGCTCGACTAGCCTGCGGGATGCATCCTTTCGCACGTGTTTTTACTCGACTAGCCTGCGGGATGCATCCTCTCGCACGTGTTTTTGCTCGACTAGCCTGCGGGATGCATCCTCTCGCACGTGTTTGCGCTCGACTAGCCTGCGGGATGCATCCTCTCGCACGTGTTTTTACTCGACAAGCTTGCAGGAAGCATCCTCTCGCACGTGTTTTTACTCGACTACCCTGCGGGATGCATACTCTCGCACGTGTTTTTGCTCGACTAGCCATGCGCATCCCATAAAACCTGCGCATGCGCATCCCACAAAACCTGCGTATGCGCATCCCACAAAACCTGCGTATGCGCATCCCACAAAACCTCGCACGTGTTTTTACTCG